>NW_025319117.1:300000-406046 GCF_017639315.1 Drosophila ananassae
CTTCAAATGTGACATGGTATGTGCCCCTTATTTGGGCACAGGTGCCATTATACAGGTGCATACTCGAGCCGGGCTATCATTTATGATTACAATTCCCTCATCAACATAGGTGATAGGGTGTAAATTGCTTTGCTGGATCTCGCAATGTGCCGTGCCTCCAGCGTGGAGCTCTTGAACGCATGATCTTCTTCGCGCCAGTCGACAAAATGAAGCCCCTGCTGTCAAAGAGCAGTTTTCTACCGTGTGGATATTGCCGTCGCATTCAGCAATAATATTGTCCTCCAGCCTGAGTATGGTGTAGTGATGTGACACCGGGAAAACGGTGATCTTGTTGCAGGCTGACTTAATCTTTGGAATCTTAATAATTAGGTGTAGGATGTTATTGGATTGTAATATCTTAACGGACGATACGGACAAAACATCCCTAATCGCGGTCTCGGTGGGCTCTTCCATCCACACACCTTCCAGGTCTGCATGATCTAAGATGCTAGGGCTAACGACATTAACTTTGGCAAGAGCTACTGCCAGTATTAAACCCTGCAGCTCCATTGTTATCATCCTATATCGAGTTAAAAGCATCTCGAATAGGTGCCCTATATCAATTTGGGACTTTTTAGCTGACCTCAGAAGTTGGTTGACGGTAGCGGAAATTTTATTAATTTTAATTTGCACCTTGTTGTTAATATTGACCTGCCTATTGTTTGCATTTGTTAATTCGATTTCTCTAAATTTAATTTTCCGCGTCCGGCGTCCCCGCCGCTAGGAAGTCTAAGCTTCTTGCTACCCTATGATGGATGCTCAATGAGTCGAGCAGGTCGCGCAGATGGGCGATCAAGAGTTTCTGCATGTGAGACTGAGGGAACATCTTGGACATCCCGTTAGTTTCTTCTATGACGCGCCTATATTCCGAGAGATTCGCTGAATGTTTCACAAACGCGAATTCCTCCCATACTAGAATTCGGCCATCAACAATGGGAATGTATTTAGCTTTAGAATAGTCCGTGACGCGTGCCGATGTTGTGGTCAAAAGGAAAATCAGGGATATGGTTGTGAACCTGTAATTTGGAAGTGCTGTAAGTTTGTTGAAATTGGGTAGCCCACCACCAAAGCGAGATTAAAATAATAATGGAAGCAAAACTTATGCCAAGTGGCAACAAAAAATGGATAATAAAAAATTTAAAAATTATCAGGCGAGGGATAATAAAGTCACGTTCGGCCTACCTAAGGTTGTCTTTGTGGACCACCCTCCCCTTAATGAGGACTGTGGTCCCCATGTCCGCTTCAACGGTTTTTTCTTCACACAAAGGTGAGAGTTTTTTGCCCAGGCGTTTGTTGGACTTTACTAGGAATTTTTCGCCAACCTAGAACACTCTATTTTGTCGGGAACCCTTTTCCCTGTTTCGGAGCTTATCCTGGGCTATTTTAATCTTATTCTGTATTTCGTATTGTGGCCCATTTGATTGAGTCTGAACCACGTCAGCCGGCCTCTTTTCGATGACCGAATGGATAGATTTGTTGTATTTGGTTGTAGCCAGTAGGATCAGCTCTACGGTATCGCTAATGCCTTTGTCGGTTTTAAGGCATCTAGCAAGCTCTAACAGAGTGCTGTGGGAGCGTTCCACTTGTCCGTTTGAGACACTGTGGAGGGACGGAGCATTTGAAATGCTAACGCTGAAATGGTTTTCCAGCATGGCCACGATAGTGTGAGAGTTCAACTATGGTTCGTTGTCGCAATATATGACCTTTGCCTTAGAGAAAATGGTCATCAGCTGTAGTAGCGCTAGTTTGGGGTCCTCTATGGATCTAGAGGGGACCGGTTGGACGACGGCAAATTTCGAGAATTTGTCGATGCACGTAAGGAAATACTTTTTGTCCGTGGAGAAGATGTCTATGTGTAGCATTTCTCCTACATGAGATGGGATTGGTGTTTCGCCAAGCTCCTGTTTCTTTGGATGTCTGTATTTAGCCTTGGCGCAAGTCCTGCAGGAATCGACTATTTCGTTCGCCATTTTGGTCATTTTTGGGAAGAAGTACTCGGAGAGTGCTGCTTCACGTTTTCTTGGGCAGACCTGTGAGCTCTGTTGTGCTTGACAGTGAGAATCTCCCGCCTCTCGTCAATTGCAAAAATATTCGTTACTCGGTTTTTGCAGTGCCAAAATTTGGTGGCAGGGAATTGCCGAACCAATTTGTCTTGTAACATTGCTAGCGTGTGCAAATCGCAATGGTTGGCGTTTACGCCTTTAGGAACTATCACGTCCGTGAGCTCCTCCAGCAATGACTCCTCGCAAGTGAAGTCAATGTTATGCCGTCTCTTGTATCCAAAGAGAACAAAGCTGCGTTTTGACGAAAAGCGGGCTTCCTCCAGAGTTATCTGGTTTTGGAAGCAATTGAGAGGCTTATCCGTTGATGGGATAGTGTGGGTTAGCGACAGCTCACTGTGAATTGTGGCCGCGCTTGAAAATGCCTCTTCTTCTTCTACAACGTTGAGTGTTTGCCTCGAGAGGGCATCTGCAACGAGGTTGTCTTCGCCAGGTGTTGGCACCTAGTGCCAAGACCTACTACCCTATATGCACACTTAGTAATTTGATCCAATCAATATGCATCAGCATGTCGCAATATAAAAACCCACTAACCGATTTTCTCACCTATAAACAATTAGTAATAAGCATAAAACTATATCCAACCTATTAACCCAGCACTAGTAGACGGCGCCAAAAGCAGAAGCAGCATATCAGCGGGAAGAATGACCGACTGACCGATGCAAGTAAAAACCAGCCAGCTAAGCCGAAATGCGCAAGCAGTACATGAACAAACAATCTGAGTCAGCAGACTCAGAGGTGGGTGACCCTGGCATTAACCTTAGTTTAGCACGTCCAGAACTTTGACCTTTCTTAGATTTAATGATATATAATTTAGCATCTTATATAAGAGTTATTCTTCTGAAATAAAGACAGTTCCGAAATCAGAGTCAATCGTCTCGTTACTCAGTGTCCACGGCACTTAAAATCAACCTACTTCTAGTGATCCTGTGTAAAACGGTTCACAAGTAGAATCCGCGGCATACCAGTCTACTTCTAGTGTTGCTACCGTAAAACCGTACCACAAGTAGACCCCGCGTCATATCATTACTCCGAATGTTGCTCCCTTGAAACGGACCACGAGGAGATCTCGCGGCATACCAGTCTAGCTCGAGTGTTGCTACCGTAAAACCGGACCACCAGCCGACCCCGCACTATCTAACCTACTTCGAGTGTTGCTCCCGTGAAACGGACCGCCAGTAGGACCGGCCGATAAGGAATCCGCCGAACCACCATCCCACCGGTACTTGAGGAAAACCACCCCAGGACTTCAAGCACGCCACATCAACTCATGCCTGATCACAGCAAGCGTCTGGCCAACCCGAGCAGTCCCTTGCAGAATCCAGGTAAATTTAGTCAGGACTATTTACGGTTTTGACTACGACTCCGGGACCTACCGTTACTCCCAGGTTCAGGTTTGACGTAGTTGCCGCATAACGCTCTACGGACGAACATTTGGTGACCCCGACGTGATACCTTCCTAAAGGATCACACCCTGAACACAAGCCACACGGCAGTTCATTTATAAACAAAACCTTACATCGCAAAACCTTCCACGGCAACAATGGGATCAGAATCAGACCCTGTAACCACGATGCTCATCGATGAGCAAATTGAAACCAACATAGCCATCCAACGGCTAATAAAAAACTTCACTAAGGACTCCGCAGAGCGAAGACTCAATCCAGGATATTTCGAGGAGAGACTAAAACCTCTCACTCACGCATGGACCCAATTTAAAGGGAATGACGCCAAGCTTCGGGAGCTGGCACTAAGCCCAGAACACGAGTATTTCACAAAGGTAAAGGCGTTAGAAGAACTTGTGAACAAGTATGAAGCGATATTTGCCGATGGAATTCCATCAGGATCAGGCCCGTCACAAAAGCCCCGGAAAACAGGAGAAAATCTTGAGCCAAAGGCACAAGCTCAAGGAATCGAAGAAGACCCTCACTTAACATCTCTAAAACGAAGACATGAAGGACGGTTAGATGATATGGAAGACTTTCTGTGCAACCGCACTGAAGGACGGGACTTATCTACACACATCAGACAACACATGAGGGACTTATGGAAGGAAATCGTCACGGGATACCATGATCTCATCGATCTGGAGCCAACTTTAAAAAATGATGGACACACCGATGACAGATTCCAGGTGGTCCGAGCAGAGTATTTCTCATTTCTGAACGAAGAATCACAATCAACGTCGGCATCAACTCAAAAACCCACAATGGCTTCTCCGTTTGCAATACCACCAGTCGATATTCCCAAATTTGACGGAGACTACTTGAAGTGGCCACGATTCTGCGACATCTTTACAGAGCTGGTTCACAATCAAGAATATAGCGATGCGGTAAAATTCCGACATCTGGAAAATCATGTGATTGGAGAGGCTAAGAATTTAATCTCCACTACATTTGGAGGACACGCCAGTTAACAAGACACCTGGCAACGATTAAAGGCAAGATATCAGAATGAAAGGATTCTCATCAAATCAACACTGGCCACCTTGTTTGCCCACCCAAAAACTAATGGATCAGCAGACCAGCTGCGCAGCTTACATGATACCGTGCTCCGAACGGTCGCCACTCTCGACGCACTCAAAGTCTCAACAGACAACTGGGACCCAATCTTGATACACATCATTGAGGAAAGATTGGATCCACACACGCTGTCAGCTCTAGAACTAGCCGTCAACGATCCAACCAATCGACAATCTCTGAAGCAGATGTTAGAAAACCTTGAGCGTCAGGCAACCAGTCAAGTAACAATGCAGAAAAATACGTCGGCGGCTCCACTTCGATCCAGTTCATCACGATGGGTGTGTTCAGCCACAGCCCTGCTTACAGATAAGCCCACCGTTCTTTTACCAACCGCCCAAGTGGCAATACATGGCCCAGCCGGTACCCATCAGCAATGCCGCACACTCCTAGATTTTGGATCACAGATTAACATAATCACCAGAAGGATGGCTGATACACTTGGACTACAATTGGAGCCATCAACCCTGAACATCGCTGCACTGGGAGGAACAACAACAAGATTAGGAAAAAAGGCTGTGGTGACCCTATCATCATTAACCACTGACTTCGAAGATCAAATCAACGTCGTTGTACTACCGGAAATAATGCCCAATCAACCATCCCACCCTATTCAAGCGCCAAGAAATATCTCACCTCAGTTGCGCTTAGCCGATCCTGAATTTACGCAGCACCAGAATATTGATCTGTTGTTGGGCGCCGAAATCATCTCCCAGCTTATGAGGCCACAACAGACATATTTGGGAGAAGGACAACCACTACTAAAAAATACCGCGCTTGGATGGATTGTGATGGGGCCAGTGCGACCGGAATCAGCTCCTAATAGCAAGGCAGAACAAGTCGTCGGTAATACGACGGCTTGGACACCGGAAGCTAACGAGCCACGACAAAGTTTGATTGCATGCATCGGCAAGGAGCAAATAGTAAAATCCGGAAGAGTACATAGTTCCCCACTCATTGCGGATCAACAAGAAGCTAACGAGCCACGACAAGGACAAGGACAAGGAGAGCCGCAGACGGACCCCAATCCACAAGCCCAAGGTTGTCAACTCAACTGAAGAGCACAGAGTGGAAGGGCCAGTAACCAAGGAAATTCAAGGAGTAGAAGTCACCTCCTATCTGGCATGGGTAACATGCATCTCCGAAAGGGAGCAAGAAGCAAGGTCAAGAGAGGACCAAAAGTCCTGTATGCGCACTGACCAACCAGAAAAAAGGTGTAGTACTTCATGGGATGCCCAAGGAGAATGGTTACGAGGGCGCGAAACAAGGCGAAGGAGACAACAGGTCGGATAGAATTATCGTTGGTAGAGATCTCACCCACATGATTCAAAAATTTTGTTTGTAGTAACTTTAGATTTTTAGTAATTAGTTTTAAGATACACAATATTTTCTATCGCAACGGTACACATCGGTTCACTAAGACGGTCCAACAACAACGCACAGCCCCTATTATTGAGTACCTCAATGGGGGGGGAGAATGTTGGCACCTAGTGCCAAGACCTACTACCCTATATGCACACTTAGTAATTTGATCCAATCAATATGCATCAGCATGTCGCAATATAAAAACCCACTAACCGATTTTCTCACCTATAAACAATTAGTAATAAGCATAAAACTATATCCAACCTATTAACCCAGCACTAGTAGACGGCGCCAAAAGCAGAAGCAGCATATCAGCGGGAAGAATGACCGACTGACCGATGCAAGTAAAAACCAGCCAGCTAAGCCGAAATGCGCAAGCAGTACATGAACAAACAATCTGAGTCAGCAGACTCAGAGGTGGGTGACCCTGGCATTAACCTTAGTTTAGCACGTCCAGAACTTTGACCTTTCTTAGATTTAATGATATATAATTTAGCATCTTATATAAGAGTTATTCTTCTGAAATAAAGACAGTTCCGAAATCAGAGTCAATCGTCTCGTTACTCAGTGTCCACGGCACTTAAAATCAACCTACTTCTAGTGATCCTGTGTAAAACGGTTCACAAGTAGAATCCGCGGCATACCAGTCTACTTCTAGTGTTGCTACCGTAAAACCGGACCACAAGTAGACCCCGCGTCATATCATTACTCCGAGTGTTGCTCCCTTGAAACGGACCACGAGGAGATCTCGCGGCATACCAGTCTAGCTCGAGTGTTGCTACCGTAAAACCGGACCACCAGCCGACCCCGCACTATCTAACCTACTTCGAGTGTTGCTCCCGTGAAACGGACCGCCAGTAGGACCGGCCGATAAGGAATCCGCCGAACCACCATCCCACCGGTACTTGAGGAAAACCACCCCAGGACTTCAAGCACGCCACATCAACTCATGCCTGATCACAGCAAGCGTCTGGCCAACCCGAGCAGTCCCTTGCAGAATCCAGGTAAATTTAGTCAGGACTATTTACGGTTTTGACTACGACTCCGGGACCTACCGTTACTCCCGTGAGTTCAGGTTTGACGTAGTTGCCGCATAACGCTCTACGGACGAACACCAGGCATGTAATGAACATTGGCACCACACGCGTCGATGCGTTCTTTCCACCTTTTAATTTTCGTGTTCGGATTAGAATCCGACACCGCGTAGGTCAGCGGTTGGTGGTCAGTGTAGACTTTTATGTCTTTGACCTTTATGACATTTGTGTCTTTGACATTTATGTCTTTATTGTGGGTTAGCGACAGCTCACTGTGAATTGTGGCCGCGCTTGAAAATGCCTCTTCTTCTTCCTCAACGTTGAGTTGTTGCCTCGAGAGGGCATCTGCAACGAGGTTGTCTTCGCCAGGCATGTAATGAACATTGGCACCACACTCGTCGATGCGTTCTTTCCACCTTTTAATTTTAGTGTTCGGATTAGAATCCGACACCGCGTAGGTCAGCGGTTGGTGGTCAGTGTAGACATTTATGTCTTTGACCCCATATAGGTAGTGACGAAGCTTTTCTAGTGCCCAAACTATTGCTAACAGCTCCCTTTCGTTGGTAGCGTAGTTAACCTCTCTGTCCTTTAAGGTTCTAGAGATCATAGTAATGGGTCGTCCCTTTTGGGAAAGCACTGCGCCAATGCCGTATTCTGAGGCATCTGTCGATAGATCAAATGCCAATTTAAAATCGGGGTATCTGAGGATGACATCCTCAGAGGCCAGGATGTTTCGAAGCTTTTCGAAGGCCAGCCGTTGTGGCTCGGTAAACTGTACCTGGATGTTTCTGGATCTGTATCTGCTGACATTTTCATGTTCCCCTTTTAAGATTGGCCTTGCCTAAATTCCCTAGTATCATAGAGTCGGTGCCCTTTTTGTCTACTACCCATATTGGGTTGTTGTAGGGGGATCTCGACTTCTGGATTACGCCGTTTTTTAGGAGGTCTTGAATTTCGCCATTGACGGAATCGGCTGCCCCTATCGGGTACGGGTAGGGTCTGGCATAAATGGGCTCCTCATTAACTGTTCTAATTGTGGCAACCACTGAAGTGTTGTAATGTAACGCCTCATTTAGGTTCGCGAAGGCATTTTTCCTGTCGTTTAGCATTTTTGAAAATGCTTTTCTGACAGAAGGTGGTGCACTGGAGCAGTCCCCTTCACCAAAATTTACTGAAGGCTTGGAATTCTAGCTTTTATATTTCGGAACCCCATTTGAGGTGTCCGGAAGCTAGGCAAAGCGATGCCCCTGCCTGTTTTAGCAGGTGAAGGCCGATGATGGCATCAAAGGAGGACAAATCTGGTAAAATGAAGAACGTGGCCTTCAAGTCGAATAGGGATACGAACCATTTTTTCGTGATTGTGGTAACGCCGTGGATAGAATGTACTGAAAATGGCGAATCTACTGGGCGGGCACCCATGTCTATTAAAAGCTTTATACTCTTCGCCTGATGACGGGTAGCAGGGACTTTCTCCTAAAAAATTAATGACGTCCGAATCATATTCCTTAATGGCGTCGTCGTCAATTTCTTGAGCCGCGTCTGAAGCTGCGGCGGTATATTTCACCCCGGATTCACCTGCGCCCTGCACGACGTGGTTAACCCTCTGCCTTTTGTAAGGGCCCGATCGATCGGACTCTGCCAGCTTCCTGTTTTGGTATGCCGGGGCTAGAGACGGCTTAAGCATCCTGGAAAGTGATGGCTCAATGTCCATGGGTTCAAGGGTGCCTCCGCTGTGTGGCGCAGAGTGCACCTGTTCCTTGTTCTGCTTGGAGTAGTACGGATTTTTGCCAGTGTTTGTCTGGGCATTCGCCGGCGCAGGAGCCTGACGGTGTTCTTTTTTTTTGCGCGGTTCCCACTGCATACTTTCAGCCCACCCCCCGTCCAACCGACCGAGGGACGCTGTCACGTAACGTACGGCTCGAATCGCGGGAATAGATAAGCGAGGATTAGGAGAAATATATCACGAGGAAGAGTGTTGCACAGATAAGGAGGTTAATATAAGCGATTTAAGATTGTTAGTAGACGATCCAAGCTCTAGAATCGGACGGACCAGTGATGTATATAACGTTTTACTTATGTACGGGTCGTTAAATTCTTTTGACCATTTTTTAATAAAACCAAGCACACCCATAGCTTTATTAACCATGGTAGATATATGGTCGGTAAATATAAGTCTCAAATCTAATAGGACACCTAGATCGTTAACCTGAGTTAATCGTTCTAAGGCGTTCCCTAGTAGCCTGGTGAGGACTAGATCGGTAAAAAGACATGAGTTTACATTTCGATCCATTAAGCTTTAGATTATTTGCTACACCAATTTTGAAGATTATCCAGATCGGATTGAAGTCTAGACTGGGTGCTAGTGAATTTATACTAAAGGCATAGCTTAACATCATCAGCGTACATAACATAAGTGAACTAGTTAAGGCAAGGGGCAAGTCGTTAATAAACAGTGTAAAAAGTAGGGGTCCAAGATGGCTTCCTTGGGGCACCCCAGATGTGGCGCGGACTAGACGCGAGGTAACATCTTTAAAGAAATCACGTTGGGTTCTCCCTGATAAGTAGCTCGAAATCCAGATAAGAAGATCAGTTGGCAATCCCAAAAGACTGAGACTCTGAGTTAACAAAGTCAAATGCTTTACTGAAGTCAGTGTAAATGATGTCTGTTTGTAAGCAATTCCGGAACCCATCCGGAGCGGCGCTTCATGAAGCCATGCTGGCACTGAGTTATTATTGAACTACATAGGTGTTGCAAATGTGGAGTGATAAGTTTTTCAAAAAGCTTTGGAAATGCTGGCAATTTAGAGATGCCTCTATAATTAGCAGCGTCGGATTTTTTCCCTTTTTTATGCAGCGGAATAATGAAGGATTCCTTCCACATAAGGGGAAAGATCGAAGTTTCCAGCGATAGATTAAAGAGTTTAACAAGCGGTTTGCACAGTGCCTCGGCGCAGTACTTCAGAACACAGCCTGGTACTCCATCAGGGCCTGGCGAATACACGGTCTTAACCATAAGAAGATCCGATAACACACCACTTTGATCGAAAGATGGGCAAAATATAAGGTTAGCTGATTGGATATTATAAGTGTAAGGCTGAGCTGAACTGCCTAATCAGTGTTCGCATAAGAGTTCTCAAACGTAAGCAGTGAGGGAAAAGATACATGTTTACGCTTAGTGTTTACAAAGTTATAAAACTGCTTCGGATCCTGAGTAAACTGAATCCTGCAGCGGCGAATATAACTCCTATAACATTCTGCGTTATGCACGGTGAAATTCGACCAGGCTACTAAGTATCTAGAATAACTAACTGTACAGCCAGATAATCTATGTTTATTTAAAAGTCTACTCATACTGTTCTTTAAATTAATAAGGTGCCTTGAATACAAAGGTGGATTCGTTGAATCGGACGCATTTTTCCACGAAAAATGAGTTTAAAGTGAAATAAAATTTTTGTAATGCGATGTTTATATCCTCACATGCCAGTAAATCAGGCCAATCAAATTCCGAGATTAACTTATTTAATTTCATAAAATCAGCCTTACGGAAGAAACGAACTTTATGAGATTTAAGTAAATTTGTTCTGAAGTTTACTTTTTAAAAAAATAATTTTTATTTTATTTTTTATTTTTTACAAACTTTCACTTACATCGACTTTTAACGCTAAGCCCACTTATTGGTAGTGGTGGAGCGGCGCTTCATGAAGCCATGCTGGCTCGGAGTTATTATTGAACTACATAGGTGTTGCAAATGTGAAGTGATAAGTTCTTCAAAAAGCTTTGGAATTGCTGACAATTTAGAGATGCCTCCATAATTTACAGCGTCAGATTTTTTCCCTTTTTTATGCAGCGGAATAATGAAGGATTTCTTCCACAATCAGATTGGCTGATTGGATATTATAAGTGTAAGGCTGAGCTGAACTGCTGCTAGGTGAATACGTAGTTTGAGAAAACTGTGCAATGAGATCGGCCATTGCCTAATCAGTGTTCGCATAAGAGTTCTCAAACGTAAGCAGTGAGGGAAAAGATACATGTTTACGCTAAGTGTTTACAAAGTTATAAAACTGCTTCGGATCCTGAGTAAACTGAATCCTGCAGCGGCGAATATAACTCCTATAACATTCTGCGTTATGCACGGTGAAATTCGACCAGGCTACTAAGTATCTAGAATAACTAACTGTACAGCCAGATACTCTATGTTTATTTAAAAGTGTACTCATACTATTCTTTAAGTTGTTAAGATGCCTTGTATACCAAGGCGAATTCGTTGAAGCGGACGGATATTTTCACGGCACACAAGCGTCGAAAAATATTTTTAAAGTGTCATAAAATTTTTGTAATGTTTATATCCTCACATGCCAGTAAATCAGACCAATCAAATTCCGAAATTAACTTATTTAACTTCATAAAGTCTGCTTTACGAAAGAAACGAACTTTCTGAAAGTTAACTGTGGACTTAAGGTCAATTAAGCAAGTGTATTCGATTAAAACCTTAAGAGTGGGATGATATGGATCCTCAGGGATAGAAAAGGGCAAAGTTCTGGAAAGAGTAATTCCAGCAGGAACAAAACATAAGACCAACAGCCGACCTAAAGAATTTCTAACGTGGCTAATTTGCCCGAGTGACATGTCGAACATGCCCGCAGGGAAGTCGTGGTGGGAGTTAAGCTGTAAAGACGGTGAATTATCAACATTTGACCACATTAGTTCTGGGATATTAAAGTCACCCAGAGCTATTAGCTGGTCAACATCAGACAGACGATCGAAAACCAAACGAATAGCGGATAAATTTTGCCAGTATGTTGGCGGTTCGGACGAAGGTGGTATGTAAGAACAGGTAACATACAAAGATTGATCGGACAAAGTGATTTTGATGCAAAGGAATTCAATGTCATCAAACTCTTGTGATTTTACCTCTTCAGAAGCGAATTTGGAGTCTACATAAATTAGCACTCCTCCTCCCCTTCGCAAAGTCACTTCTAAAAGTGGTGTTCCTACTAGGAAAAACTTCGGAGCTTAAGATCACCGGCTTTAACCAAGTTTCTGTAAATACAATAATGTGGGATGCAAAGATAGAACTATCAGAATACAGTTTGGGAAGTTTACTACGTAACCCTTTACTAATCTGATGTTGAAGTGTTAATGAAGACATTAGTTTTTTGAAATTGAGGAAGATGAGGTGGAAGGTTGATCAGTGGCCTTAACATGTGTGCGTTTTACACCCACAGGTTTGGTTATCTTTTTTTTCACCGTACTTGGCTGATGTTCTTGGACGAAAATGTTCTCTGGCTAAAAACTGGCGGAACAGATCGTCTTGAACATCTGCAAGGGCACACGTATTTTGAAAGATGACGTGTGCCTGGTTGTCGGCTGAGCAGGCTGAAGATTTCTTCTGAAAGCGGATTTCTTACGCTTTGGAGACTCATTTAGTAGTTGAAGACTACTAAACTGTTTATCGAGCGCACAGAGTTGGTCATTGATTTTACGAAAACCACTAATCAACTCCTTGAAACCGCTTTTAGTCTGCCACATGAACGATCTCATTTCATCCTGAACAGCACGACAACCGTCACAGCAAAAGTGGAGACCAGACCTACGCGAGATTTCATCCGAAACTAAGGCCGTGAACCCGGCACACTTAGCGTGTAAAACGTGTTCACAGAGCCAGCAATGGATGGTAGGCTGGGAGACGAGATTGTCTTATTACAAGACTTCAATGCACAGACAAATTTAAAATCCATAATTATTAAAAATTTAAATAACCAGATAAGACAAGTTAGTGCAAGTTAGTAAGATTCAAAGAAATAGAGATAAGAATCTCTATTGAGCGAGAGTAGAAGCAAAAGAATAGCAACAACACCGTAGGAGATGAAGAAGCAGAGCAGGACTATGTTTGAAAGGAAAATTAAACAAATTATTATTTTACCTCCAGATATATCACTGCACACGCGAAGCGATACGGATCTAAGAAATTGCAATTTGTTTTTATATATGTAAAGAAATAAACACCGATTGTTTATAGAAAGCTTATTACAAATTTTACAAAAACGTAGTGCGCACAAAAAAACACGTCCGTCCGCTTTATGATAAAGAGAGGAAGTGAGTCTTTTGCTTTTGGATATTGTTTCTTATCCTTGTCCTCCTGGCTTCTGGCAAACGAAGCCGCGAAGGAGTACCTTTCATGGTTAGATTCTATTTCTTGTGCCAAAGCGAGGGCTGAAGGCATAGCTTTCGGCTTTGCCGAAAAGAGGACTACGCTTAAGTCCCGAAATAAAGTGCCTCGTCCCGGAATTTGTTACACAAAACCTTTGCCGCCGAGGCTTCGTACGACACGGTGGCTTTGTTTGCAAGGTCAGTTTTTTCTCGACCGCGTCATAGTACTGCAGTAGGGTCATATTTCCCTGCCTGAGAGTACCCATCTCCTGCTCGATAACGTGAATATGACGCTTATTACTGTACGTAAAGTCGAGTCGATTTATAATCGCGTCGAAATTCAGCACAGTGCCAAACGAGGATAGCACGGCATCGGCAGGGCCTCTTATTTTACTCCTAATAATTATGACGGCCTGATAATGGCGAGAGCTATTTACCTAGTTCCTAAAAAAATAATATCCGGCTACCGCCGCTTGCCGCCAGGAAACGTATGC
This sequence comes from Drosophila ananassae, assembly GCF_017639315.1. NCBI lineage: Eukaryota > Metazoa > Arthropoda > Insecta > Diptera > Drosophilidae > Drosophila > Drosophila ananassae. Next base: position 313,662 of record NW_025319117.1, read on the forward strand.
TTCCTGCGCTCCCGTAAATTCGGGCAGGCACTTGACGGCATCTAGGGGCTCGTCACATTTGACGTTGTCCCTAATTTCTATGGGTTCATATGTTTTGATTTTGGGAGCTTCCGCTTGCGCGGGACCAATTTGTAATGCGTTGACCTGTTCGGTCAGCCGCTGTATAGCCAGGCGAAGTTCGTTTTCCCTACGTTGGCTTTCGATATTGGCTTCTTGAACGGCATGTTGAACGGCCGCCTGCATGGTGGCTGTCATTTGTTCCATGCTGAAAGCCATTTTTGCGTGTATGAGTGCTCTAGCGTTTGCGCTTTTCGGGGTGGAAGATCTGGCCGGTCTTTTGGACTCGGTCTCAGAATCACTGGAGAATTGTCTTACGCTTCTATATCGTCGGAAGGGATTGCTCATGTAGAGCTGTAGTTATGTATACAACCCGAGAAAAAAAAACAAATTCATGCTCGAATTGCATGCCTTCAGAGGTGATTGGTAGGAAATAAAAATAACAAAGTTCCACACACTGCATGTGCGCGGCCGTATCGTATTCCGAAAAATGGAGTGGGGAAACAAAACGGAAAGGGAAAATAAATAACCAAGACTGTGCAACTAATACCAAGAATTTTTGTGTAACAAAAGAGACATACAAAAGCTGAATTAAATGCACACAATTATATGAATTATTTTTGATTGAAAATTAAATTTTGAAGTAGTGACTTTTTAGTCTTGGTTAAGCATTTTCTATTCTGCAACTTTTGCGTTGTTGTATAAAAATGTTTACTTATTCATTCATACAGAAAAAAGAAATGCAAACAAGAAGTTTGGTAAAGGAGTTCTTTATTGTGTGAGACTCAAGTACAAACTGAAACTTAAAGCTAACGAAAATGTATTTCATAGCGGCCACGCAAATATGCAGTGTTCGCACGAGCATCCGACTAGACGCTGTGTCAGAATTTTGGCCAGAGCTAGCTCTTAAGTAATATGACATTGCCGTTGCGCGGTTAACTTCAGTTACCTTCTACTTACGCTGAATACTCGGTCCAATCGAGAGCGTGTCGTTTAACGCCATGCCTTTGGCGTCTTGATATGAACCGTCAAAAAAAACATCCGAAAAGTTTCCGACCAATACAAATGATGTGGCAGGTAGAAATTCCTACTCTTGGGAATTTCGCTCGAATTTCGAAATTCCTACCATTGTGACATATTTCTCGCATATGGCCTAGCTCCTGGTATTCCCTCATGAACTTTACGTAAACGTTACGTTACAATCGTCGTAAAACTGATTTGACCCTCTGCAGCGCTCCTCGAAGTGTATCTGCGAATTGTGCATCGGATACTTTAAACGGAAGTTCCATGATGTACTTGCCTTGTTCGTCTCGAGTGTGTGTTGCACGAAAGTATTTCTCCACCTCCTCGTCTTCAGGTTGGACTTCTGCTTTGCGTTGTATGCTCTCTAGTTCCCAGAACCTTCTGAGATAAGCATCGATGTCGATCGTTGTTGTAAGTGCCATAGCGTTGCATGCGCGTGATGAAAACAGTGATGTAATTACCCATCAGAAAACTGATGATATAGCAATGAGCTTCCCTTTGTTTTCATAGGTCTTTCTCCCAGTTATAACACCCAGTTATAGCGTGATAAGCGTACAGCGTTCAGATACATGCGACAGTTCCAATAGTCCAACGTGTCCAATAGGAGTCGGTATGCTACCAAATCTCCATTTGCGTTGCGAACGTTGACCATGGCCGTTCACCATCCAGTTCATCGCGTATGCAGTGATATATTTGGAGGTAAACAATAATTTGATTAGAGATTGTTATTCTTTGCATCTTACTAAATCGCACTAACTGCTCTCTTTAATCCTGCCCTTTCGTTTCCCTGATACAGTGGTTCAAGGTTCCTTAATAATTAAAACAAATAATATTTATAAATTTATTATTTATTTTTAAAAATTTTTAGTAAATTAATTATTATATTTTTAAAAATTATGGAACTTATCGGCCGATATAGTCGGCCGATCCTTACGAAATTTTGTACGTAAGATATTTTGGTCAAATATAACATGTGTGGAAAGTCCCAACCCTCTAACTTAAAAAACACCAAAGTTATGGCATTTCCGATCAATCAGTTATATGGCAGCTATAGGATATAGTCGACCGATCCCGGCCGTTCCGACTTATATACTGCCTGCAAAGGAAAGAAGGATGTGTGCAAAGTTTCAACTCGATAGCTCTAAAACTGAGAGACTAGTTTGCGTTGAAACGGACAGACGGACAGACGGACATGCTCATATCGACTCAGGAGGTGATCCTGATCAAGAATATATATACTTTATAGGGTCGGAGATGTCTCCTTCACTGCGTTGCACACTTTTGACCAAAATTATAATACCCTCTGCAAGGGTATAAAAATTAAAGAATTCTTCGCGTCGCGAAACAAACTTCTCCAATCAACGAGCTGCTACTGGAAGGATTTGTCGTCCCCACGCCCTGCACCTGCATCGATTGTCAAAGGAAAGTGGCCGCAGGATTAAAGGATCCGAAAGCAGAACCCCAGGTATTTGTGCAAAAAATTGAAAGTTGAGATAAAACAAATTAAAATCCGCCTTGTGCTGGAATATTGCACCGTCCTTTCAATTCTTGGCGCATACGTACATAGAAAAAATAGCAGAGCAAAAATAAATAACAACATATATAAATGTTGGGACTTGTGCCAGCATCAAAAATCATAATTATTTCTATTTCTATTCTCTCAGAGTATCCAGCCGCAGCGGTCCACTAATGGCCCGTTATCAGCTGCTCCATATTCTTTGTTTCTCCCAGATTCGCATGCGCTTTGTTGTTCTTTTGTAGCGCATGCAGTTTGGGAGCTTTGGTGGAGCTTCTGCGCAAGCTCTTAGGTTTTATGACTTGTAATTCGGCATTTTTTTGGACCGGCCGCGGAATTTGTTTTGGGGTTAAATTGACCCAATAAAAATATTGAAATCGAATTGTGGATTGTGTATTAATTCGGTCGCTATCAAAATTCTGATAGCTCAACAATAAAAGTTCTAAAAATTTAATTATAAATATATGTGCTAACCTAAATTTACTGCCTGTGGACAAAATAAAACGGAAACAAAAAAGGAAAGCTAACTTCGGGCGGAGCCGAAGTTGATATACCCTTGCAGTTCAGTCGCAGTCCGCTAGGTGGCGCCACGCATCTTATATTATTAGATATGTAGCGGATGGTATATAGTCGGCCGATTCTTATGAAATTTGGCATATTGAATTATTTTTCCCAAAATAGAACCTGTACCAAATCCCATCTTTCTAACTTAAAAAACACTAAAGTTATGCCAATTTCGATCGTTCTATGACAGCTATAGGATATAGTCGGCCGATCCTTATGAAATTTTGGACACAAGATATTTTGATCAAATATAACATGTGTGGAAAGTTCCAACCCTTTAACTTAAAAAACACCAAAGTTATGGCATTTCCGATCAATCAGTTATATGGCAGCTATAGGATATAGTCGACCGATCCCGGCCGTTCCGACTTATATACTACCTGCAAAGGAAAGAAGTGTGTGTGCAAAGTTTCAACTCGATAGCTCCAAAACTGAGAAACTAGTTTGCGCAGAAACCGACAGACAGACAGACGGACAGACGGACATGCTCATATCAACTCAGGAGGTGATCCTGATCAAGAATATATATACTTTATAGGGTCGGAGATGTCTCCTTCACTGCGTTGCACACTTTTGACCAAAATTATAATACCCTCTGCAAGGGTATAAATATATATACCTTATATATATAGTATAATATTAGCAATCACTGTCGCCCCCTACCCCTCGTTCTCGATTATACAAATCTTTCAAATAAATACTAAAGTGCAGCCAAAAATTATTAAATTTATTACAGATAAAATAAAGGTGCATACATATTTGGTATACATACAAATAGATGGAGCGATAATATTCTCGTTTTCGTTTCCCACCGTTATCCGCTGCTGTATGTATGTATATGCACTTTTTGGCGCGTATAGTTTAACGGAACGCCAAGTGACGCGCTCCCCTACAATTTGGTTGTGCATATTGGTTTCGGTGTCATTGGCGACCAACTATTTTTTTGGATACTCTGTGCCTCGACTATCAATAATTCGTTATCAATTAATTAATCAATTTAGATTTGGTTAAATTTAATAAATTATTTATTATATTTAAATAAGATTAATTAATTATTTTCGTTTTCGCATTTTCTTGTTGTTGAATTAAATTCAATAAATTTTTAAATAAATTTTAGAAAAATTTGTTTTCGTTTTTGTACTGAAAAAATAAATTTTTTATATTGGAAAGTACTAAACAAAAACTTAATTCCACAACTCTTATTGACTTAAAAAGAAGATTAAATGTCAAAGTTATAAGCATTCGCCGGTTGGAGGAACGTTTGGAAGATGGATCACTTTCTCTAAACATAACCGAGCTAGAGTGCAGGCTTCAGGTTTTAGATGAGGCAAATTCTAAAGCAAATGAGTTGCAAGACCAGATCGAGCAAATAGATGAATTGGATGATTTCGGAGCCGAGTTGGAAGAATTAGGAATAACTACCAAGGCAAGGATTATGTCCTTATGTAATGCCTTTATGCCTTTGTAATGCCTTGTAATGCATTTCTGCAGCCCCAACTCGAGCTCGACTTCCCAATTTGGCATTGCCAAAATTCAGTGGAAATTATTCGGATTTCAAAAATTTCATAATTCTTTTCGAGACATTAGTTGACAAAGATGAAAACATTCCTGTTATTGAGAAATGTAATCACTTAATTTCTTGCCTCTCTGGTGAAGCCTTAGGAACTATCAAGGCATTCCAAGTCACCGAGAGTAATTACGACCAAGCTATCGCTAGTCTAAAAAGAGTCTATGATAACGAATGTCTCATCTTTGCGAACCAAATACGTCAATTGTTCAGCCTTCCGAAAATTTCCCAGCCGTCTGCGTCGTCGTTGAGGGGTCTCATCGACACTGTGTCATCAATTTGTACTGTATCATCTCCAATCAATCAAGGAGATGATACTAAAATTGCAAACTCAATGATTACTCATTTAGTTTTGAGTAGAGTGGTTCCAGTGACCAGCAAAAATGGGAAGAGTCACTGGATTATGAGGAATTGCCGCTGTGGTCCGATTTCGAAAAAATACTGAATCGTAGATACCAGCATCTGTCCGCTGAAGAGACTGGCAAACCAAAACAAGATAAAACTGGGTTCAGAAATCAACTGAATAGAACTTCGTTGGCTTGTTCTTCTACCAACGCCAAAGCAGCTTGCAGTTATTGTAACGCTAACAACCATTTTTTGGCCCAGTGCAGTCCGTTCGCTCGCCTTGCTGTAATGCAAAGGTTTGAGTTTAGCGAAGTGTAAATTGACCAGGTGTCAAATCTGTGCAAGATCGCACCATAAACTTCTGCACCGATTTACAGTGACTGAAAATAACTTTGCGTTACCACCACCCACACAAAATCTTCCTCCAAAGTTACAGAAGATCTTGCTCAACGCTTACAGATCCGTAGGGAGGAATAGTGCATCAACTTGCTTGGAATTGGTCAAACTAATTCACAAGTAAAGAAAAAGATACACACCGTGTTGAAGTCGAGAGTCAATGGTAGCGAGTTTCCGTTCGACTTTTGGGTTTTGAAAACAATTTCAGGATATCACCCTGACCAGTCAGTGAACGTGAAAGATTGGACCCTAGCAAAGAACTTGCCGTTAGCAGACCCATATTTTTACAAACCTCAGCGGATAGATATGCTAATTGGAGCTGAGTCATTTTTCAAACTGTTGTCCGTTGGCCAAATAAACCAAGGTCCGAACCATCCCATCCTTCAAAAAACTCTCCTTGGGTGGATAGTATCGGGAAAATATCTGGCAAATTCTTCAACTCCATAACAGCCGGTCTCTAGTCTGAAATGTCAAGAAGAAATATTAGGGTCAATAGACAAAAACTTCAAAAATTCTGGTCGTTGGAAGAAGTTCCATTTTCAAAAAATATGTTGTCGCCAGAACAAGAGCTATGTGAGGAATATTATCGGAAGAATACAAGAATGCTGCCTTCAGGTCGATTAGAAGTTAAACTTCCATTTAAGTCGGATCCAAGCGTTTTGGGCAACTCATTCGAGATAGCCAAACGCCGATTTCTGTCGCTCGAGAGAAGATTATCTCAAGATCCGAACTTAAAGAAAATGTATTTGGAATTTATGGAAGACCCCATTAGTGTGTCTTGCGGCCGCAAAGTACAACGACCAAACTTCGAGTCGTTTCGATGCGTCCTGCAAGACATCCGCACAGAAGTGTAGCGCCGCTCAAGGCAAAGACACTCCCCTGTCTCGAGTTATGTGCCGCTCACCTTCTCGCGGACCTCTGTCGTAAAATAAAACCTCTTATCAAAGGTTAGATTCGGAAGTTTGTCTTCATTGGATTCGTTCCCATCCATCGTCGTTGTCAACGTTCGTATCAAATAGAGTTACTGAGATTTAAGAGTGGTCAGAGGATAGCACGTACGGCATGTACCAACTAAACAGAACCCGGCAGATATTGTGTCAAGAGGTGGAGACGTAAAGGAAACGATAGAATCACTGTGGTTCACAGGTCCATCGTTAACGGGGCCGGAAGATAAGTGGCCAGATAAGTTTCCAGTATTGTTGACGAAGCGCTCTCTATTTGTTCAGAGCTACGTCCGATACTTGCACGAGTCGAATTTTCATGTGAGTCCACGAGCACTAGTGAGTCTCTTGCGACAGCGCGTTTGAATAGTAAACGCGCAGGAAGTCTGCAGTCAGATAGTGCGGTCATGCATACGCTGTTTTAAATGCAAGCCTCATCTGATGACTCAAATCATGGGAGATTTACCCGTAGATCAAGTTCGTGCTCTCCGCCCATTTTCCATATGTGGCGTGGATTTCTGTGGCCCTATTGAGACGACCTTGAAAATTCGTGGTAGGCCACCATACAAGTCCTACATTGCCCTGTTTGTTTGTTTTGCGTCTAAAGCAGTACATTTAGAAGTAGTTTCCGGTTTGTCAACTGATTCGTTTCTATTGGCTTTTCAAAGGTTCGTTGGTCGCCGAGGATGTCCGCAGATCGTGCACTGCGACAACGCGACGAACTTCGTCGGGGCGAGTCGCCACTTCGCGGCACTGCGGCACCAGATCTAGAGCGAATCGGACGAGCTGCGGCAATACGCATCAAAAAAAGGATGCGTATTTGGGAGGCAGGTGTGAAGTCTGCAAAGCACCTACTCCTTCGAGCGGTGGGCAGTACGAAGTTGACCGCAGAGGAGCTGCAGACCGTCCTCGTTGGAGTCGAGGCCGTCCTGAACTCGAGGCCCCTGGGCGCCTTCAGTCAGGATCCAAGCAACGGCGAGGCGTTGACTCACGGGCACCTGTTGTGAGGCGGGCCGCTCATCTCCCCATCAGCACCGCGGACCCCGGACCAGCAGGGTCTAACGTGCTTGTGGCGATGGCGGCTTGTCTCGTCAATCAAGCAAACGTTTTGGCAGCGATGGTCCCGGGAGTACGTCTTGGGCCTGAAGGCGCGGTCGAAGTGGCAGCGGGAGCAGGAGTACGCCAAGAAGGGCGATCTGGTCCTGGTTGCCGAGGACAACCAGCCGCCACAACAGTGGATCACCGCCAGGGTCGTCGAGACTCACGCCGGCGCGGACGGAAGGGTCAGGGTCGCCGAAGTCAGGACTAGTGGAGCGGTCTTCAGGAGAGCAGCCCACAAGCTGGCGAGGTTGCCAGTGGTTGAAGCCTGATGAAGGCCTTCAACGGGGCCGGTGTAGAATTAACGTAGAAGATTAAGTTTTGAATTGTATTGAAGTCTAGTATAAGTTAAATCGCCCCGCTTCGCCGCAACAGATAAGCTAGGCTTAAGAGATTTGTTGAATATAATCGAAGTTATAAAGTTGAACCGAGTGCACGTATTTTTCGTAGTTGCTAGATTTAAATTTAAATCCTTTTTTGTCTTTCGGTTTTTCACGACGAAATAAACTAATCTCAGTCAACACATCTCACATTATTGTATTTAGAGAAACTTGGTTAAAGCCGGAGATCTTAAGCTCCGAAGTTTTTCCTGGTAGGTACACCACATTTTGATGTGATAGAACTCTGCGAAGGGGAGGAGGAGTTTTAATTTCTGTAGACTCCAAATTCACTTCAGAAGAGGTAAAATCATAAGAGTTTGGTGACATTGAATTTCTTTGCATCAAAATCACTTTGCCCGATCAATCTTTGTATGTTACCTGTTCGTACATACCACCTTCGTCCGAACCGACAACATCCTGGCAACATTGGTCCGCTATTCGTTTGGTTTTCGATCGTCTGTCTGATGTTGACCAGCTAATGGCTCTGGGTGACTTTAATATCCCAGAACTAATGTGGTCAAATGTTGATAATTCACCGTCTTTACAGCTTAACTCCCACCACGACTTCCCTGCGGGCATGTTCGACATGTCACTCGGGCAAATTAGCCACGTTAGAAATTCTTTAGGTCGGCTGTTGGTCTTATGTTTTGTTCCTGCTGGAATTACTCTTTCCAGAACTTTGCCCTTTTCTATCCCTGAGGATCCATATCATCCCACTCTTAAGGTTTTAATCGAATACACTTGCTTAATTGACCTTAAGTCCACAGTTAACTTTCAGAAAGTTCGTTTCTTTCGTAAGGCAGACTTTATGAAGTTAAATAAGTTAATTTCGGAATTTGATTGGTCAGATTTACTGGCATGTGAGGATATAAACATTACAAAAATTTTATGACACTTTAAAAATATTTTTCGACGCTTGTGTGCCGTGAAAATATCCGTCCGCTTCAACGAATTCGCCTTGGTATACAAGGCAACTTATAAATTTAAGGAAAAGTATGAGTACACTTTTAAATAAACATAGAGTATCTGGCTGTACAGTTAGTTATTCTAGATACTTAGTAGCCTGGTCGAATTTCACCGTGCATAACGCAGAATGTTATAGGAGTTATATTCGCCGCTGCAGGATTCAGTTTACTCAGGATCCGAAGCAGTTTTATAACTTTGTAAACACTTAGCGTAAACATGTATCTTTTCCCTCACTGCTTACGTTTGAGAACTCTTATGCGAACACTGATTAGGCAATGGCCGATCTCATTGCACAGTTTTCTCAAACTACGTATTCACCTAGCAGCAGTTCAGCTCAGCCTTACACTTATAATATCCAATCAGCCAATCTGATTGTGGAAGAAATCCTTCATTATTCCGCTGCATAAAAAAGGGAAAAAATCTGACGCTGTAAATTATGGAGGCATCTCTAAATTGTCAGCAATTCCAAAGCTTTTTGAAGAACTTATCACTTCACATTTGCAACACCTATGTAGTTCAATAAGAACTCCGAGCCAGCATGGCTTCATGAAGCGCCGCTCCACCACTACCAATTTATTGGAGCTATCATCTTTAATCACGGATGGGTTCCGGAATTGTTTACAAACAGACGTCATTTACACTGACTTTAGTAAAGCATTTGACTCTGTTAACCATTCGCTTCTTATAAGTAAACTCAGTCTTTTTTGGTTCCCAACTGATCTTCTTATCTGGATTTCGAGCTACTTATCTGGGAGAACCCAACGTGTTTTCTTTTAAGACGTTACCTCGCGTTTAGTCCGCGCCACATCTGGGGTGCCCCAAGGAAGCCATCTTGGACCCCTACTTTTAACACTGTTTATTAACAACTTGCCCCTTGCCTTAACTAATTCACTTGTACTTATGTTGGCTGATGACGTTAAGCTATGCCTTTAGTACAAACTCACTAGCGCCCAGTCTAGACTTCAATCCGATTTGGATAAAGTTCAAAAGAGGTGTTTAGCAAATAACGTTAAGCTCAATGGATCGAAATGTAATGTTATGTCCTCCTCTACTCCTCAGCCATTGTAGTTCGACATATGCCCAACACGATCCGTTCAGGGTATTATGTTCGGACTACAATGGTCTCTACCACATCTTGTCATTTTGCTCTACTAACAATCTTAAATCGCTTATATTAACCGCCTTATCTGTGCAACACTCTTCCTCGTGATATCTTTCTCCTACTTTTCGCTTAACTATCTCGGATCTATTCTCGCGATTCGAGCCGTACGTCACGCGGCAGCGTCCTTCGGTCGGTTGGACGGAAGGAAGGCTGTACGTATGCAGTGGGAACCGCGCGAAAAAAAAAGATTGGCTTCAATCAACCTAGCCATTCTTTCAGATAATTCTGTCAACAACTCGTTCTGCATGGACTTTACCGCGTCTAAAATTGTATTTTGGATTAAGTCTTTCTGAGCCAGTCCCAACGCGTCTGCCCCTGATGAGCCACTGGCCGTAGAATCTAACGTCTGCCCTCTAGTTGACCTAGTGTTTTGAGATGGAGTCCCATTTTTCGAAGCATACGGTGTTACAATTAGGACACGTTGTTTTATTTTTAGCATAGCCTGAAATGCAGGACTGATGGAAAACATGACCAAATTTGGTTTGGTACGTTTTTCCAACATCTAAGGTGGAATCACATAAAGGACACTTTTGTGCCACATTTTCTTCGGTATCTGGCATGACTGGTTAATTTTAGAATTTAGAAAGGACAGAAAAAATACTATATATATGTCGGGAAATGGTGGTCGTTTTTCTCAGCCATTTGCTATTTTACCACGCGCAGCGAGTCGCAACGATATTCTTTTCTGTCCGTTCACTTCGGATGCTTGTTCTTGATGGCCCTCCCTTTACTCTTCCTTCTTTCCATCATTGCGCCACGCTCAGCAGGCCTTTACTCACCTTCCCTACCGCGCTCTTATTCAAATAAGCTTCTCTCTCTTCATTCTCTCTTCATTTGCATTGCTCTTTTATTTCGTCTTAGACTATACACTTAACTTATAATCAATCAGTAAATAATATTTTAAATTAAATCTAACTCATGTCTGACACGGCCTTCCTGACTATAACACGTCCTCGTGTTGCCTTGCCTAGTACAAGATTTATCCGAACACATCATTGTCATCATCTTATATTACTTATCTTATCCCTATGATTACAAAGTTTACTTATACTTCAAAACAAATTCAATTGCACTTCTTGTCCCTTCAAGCGTCAGTTTGACGGGATCATACTTTTCAAATTCTCAGCTCTAGTACAAGCTTTCTTCCGTACAAACTCAACCACTTGGATATCCATCAGAGATTAGCTTAGCAGGATAACTTTCTTCTCTTTCAGACATTTTAGAGTACACTCTAAAATGATTTTATTTGGATTCCCACCTGGACTTCTTTCCGGATAACATGGGAGCGGTGAGCGATGAGCTGGATGAGAGATTTCACCAGGATATAGCGACCATGGAAGGAAGATACCAGGGAAAATAGAGTACCTCAATGTTGGCAGACTATTGCTGGAATTTAGTAAGAGAATCGTCTAATGAGTACCGACGAAAAAACTCTAAAAGAAAATCTTCCTTTTTTTATAAGACAAAGAAGATATGATTTTTATTCAATTAATAAAAATATATATTTATTTAAACAAATTTTTACCCCCTTTAGAAATGGTCAAGAAAAATGATAAATAAATTTCGGGACCAATAAAAATTCCTTCCTTTATTTTGGCTGTGCTTAATCGGGATGTCAGCAGCTCGGATTTTTCCTTGGATAAATCTAGATCTCTTATTAAATCGTTTAAGGGTCATTTGATCGATGAGTTCCGGAGCCATGGAGTATGATTTAAAATCTTCGTCCTCTTCACGTCCAGTCTCGGTTTCGCCATCGGATTCATACTTGATTTTGGAACTTTGCACTGAAGATCTTTTTATTGGACTTGCGTGCGAATACACATTGGCATATTTTATATATTTTTTAGACTTTTGATTGTGCCCAAGAATCCTTGTTAAACAAAAGTAACAATCCTCTTGGTGATTTGTTGGCTGCCTCCATCTAGATGGTACCAAAAACGCAATTTGATGATTACTCAATCCTATCCTGCATGTATTGCAACAAAAATGCGGGACCCATGTTTTGTCATGATCGGAAATTTTTTTCATTAAATGCTTCTCTATATAACTTTATTATGTTTTTGTTAATGGGCCTTCTGTCCTTCTTCAGTATAAATAGTCCGCAAATATAGCAAAAACAGCTTGGGCTGTTTACACACTTAAAAACTCGTGCCATTTTATTGTAGTAGTAACGTTTTAATAAAGGCTACTAAGCTATATTAATATTTTATGTCAAAGTTGGGAATGGGGTTTTAGGTAGCCATGACATTAAAAACAAGAAAGGAAAGCTAACTTCGGGCGGAGCCGAAGTTGATATACCCTTGCAGTTCAGCCGCAGTCCGCTAGGTGGCGCTACGCATCTTATATTATTAGATATATAGCGGATCGTATATAGTCGGCCGATCCTTATGAAATTTGGCATATTGAATTGTTTTGCCCAAAGAGTAATCTGTACCAAGTCCCATCTTTCTAACTTAAAAAACACCAAAGTTATGCCGATTCCGATCGTTCTATGACAGCTATAGGATATAGTCGGCCGATCCTGATGAAATTTTGTACAAAAGATATTTTGGTCAAATATAACATGTGTGGAAAATCCCAACCCTCTAACTTAAAAAGGTTACCACCAAAGTTATGGCATTTCCGATCAATCAGTTATATGGCAGCTATAGGATATAGTCGACCGATCCCGGCCGTTCCGACTTATATACTACCTGCAAGGAAAAAAAGGATGTGTGCAAAGTTTCAACTCGATAGCTCCAAAACTGAGAGACCAGAAACCTACAGACAGACAGACAGACAGACAGACGGACAGACGGACATGCTCATCTCGACTCAGGAGGTGATCCTGATCAAGAATATATATACTTTATAGGGTCGGAGATGTCTCCTTCACTGCGTTGCACACTTTTGACCAAAATTATAATACCCTCTGCCAGGCCCGGCGGATAATATGGGTATGGTGGGTAGTTGTACCCACTCGGAAATTTCCGAGTGGGGAAAATACCCACTCGGAATCCTTCTCACTCGCCAAATTTTTTTTTTCTGCCGCGGTGGCTTCAGTTTTGCAAATCAGCTGGCATGTAAATTTATACAAATAAAAAAAACCTATTACATGTAGGATCCCTAGATGGCGCTAGTAAGAAAGCGACACGTAGCGGGCATAATTTTTAGCTATTAAGCTTTACGTTTTAAGTAATGTAGCCCTACCCTACGTCATAGTTTTTAGTGGGCAAAACGTAATTGTCGTTGTTGATCAGAAAGTCATTGTTTCTAGAGCAAATAGCGGCCGGAAAACCATACAGAAAATTTCTTTGTCAGCTCGAAACAACTGATACCGGTGATTTTATGTACTTGTGGTGAAAAGAAAGTTCAAGTAAATAGGCGGAAAAAGACATGGATAAGTTCGTAGTTCGTCTGAAAAGAAATAACGACGAGAGCGTAGATGATGCTGTTCGGCAGCAAAATCAGGCGGAGAAAGCCTCATCATCTGAGCTCATTAAAGTTAATTGTGAAAAAGCACAACTGCAACTGGGTGGTTAGAATAAAATCTTTGAAAACTGTCAAAGCAAACTACGCTCAATTGATGCAATTTTTCCATGACCGTTCTGTGGATAAAGAAGTCAACAGCGCCGTATCAGCAAAAGCGTCAGGGTTTTATGACTACATGGAGACATTTGAGTGCGTGTTTCACTTGAATATGATGATAGAAATTTTCGATCGCGTGGAGATATTAAACAAAGATTTGCAAAATTCGAATCTTTGCGTCATCGAATCATATGATAAAATACAAGCAGTTTCCGACGTTCTGAACGCTTCACGTGATGCTAAGTTCAATGAAATTTGGAGCAAGAGCATTGAAGCTGCTGCTGGCCTTGAACTAAGCGAGCCACAAATTCCACGTCGTCGAAAAATCCCAAAACATCTCGAGACTCTTGAGCAAGGCAAAGCGGAGAACTTTGAATTTAAAAAACCAATCGAGTTTTTCAGAAAATCTTACTTTGAAGTTTTCGATCAATTGATTTCGTCTCTAAATAATCGATTCGAAAATGATTCTGCGCGATTTTTTAAAATGTTGGAAAGATTTGCAGTAGGTCAGCCAGTAGATATCAATGAAATCGTGAAGCATTATAAGAATGATTTTGACAAGGACAGGTTACTCAGTGATAGATATATGTTTTTGCAACTTGTGAAAAGGCAGAATGAACACACAAATAATCTGAGGGAAGTTGTAGATTTCTTAAAGAAATACGAATGGATGAGAGGGCTTGTCCCAGAGTTTGTGCGATTCGTTCGTCTGCTAATTACAATACCAGGGTTATCCTGTTCAAATGAAAGAAGTTTTTCGGTTCTTCGCAGGGTGAAAACTTATTTAAGATCAACAATATCGCAATATCGACTGAATAACGTAGCAATCTTACATGTTTATCGCGAAACTACCGACAAACTTGATTTGGATGAATTGTTAAATGAATTCATTTCGAAAAATGCTAAACGGAGCTCTGTATTTGCGTTGCGCAAATGATACTTATATCTTTTATAATATTTATATACTTATTATCTTTTATAAGCTGAAATAAACAATGAAGAGAACCACTTGAATATTTTCCTGTGAACCTTTTCTTTTTTTTTTTTTTTTTTTTTTTTTTTACAACTACCCACTCGGGCTGAGCATGATCCGCCGGGCCTGGCCTCTGCAAGGGTATAAAAATATGAGATTAAAAACTCCAATTTAATTGACGAAAATATTGTTCAATCACCTATAATAAATTCAATAAAATTATTTCGAGCTTTTCCTTAAATCCAAAATTAAAACATGGTATCCAAAATCCAAAAAAAAAACCTTGCATGGAAAAATGTTTGGGGAAAAATCATAGAAGACCAAAAATTTATGTAGAAAATCGGAGATTTCAACTTTGAATGAGTATTCCAAAGATATGGTAACTGCTAAATGCCATTTTTTAATTTTTGTTGGTACACATGCATTTCAAAAATGATATGTACTAGAAACAATGATGGTCATCGCCATTACACGGCCTACATAATTCAATATAAGGTAAAATTTGATCAATTTCTTCTCTTAGGTGTACCGCGGAAACTGTGGGTGATAGAACCTATGTTTGTTCTGGACTTTGGTTCAGGGGAGCCTAAAGGTTATGGAGCGGGTAAAATTAGGCATGGAGAAAAAAAAAATTGGAAATTGTCGGCCTGTGTTATTGGAGCTAAAATCTTTTATCACGGATGGGCACCGGAATGGCTTACAAACAGACGTCATTTACACTCACTTCAGTGAAGCATTTGTCTCTGTTATCCATTCGCTTCTTATAAGTAAACTCATTATTTTGGGATTTCCAACTGATCTTCTTCTGGATTTCGAGCACCGTATCTGGGTGTATTCTTTAAAGATGTTACCTTAAGTCCCTTAGACTAAACGCGAAATCTTACTTTTAATCTTCTCTTAAACTATCTCGGATCTATTCCCGTTCGGTTAGACGGGAGGTGGGCTGTACGTATGCAGTTTGAACCGCGCATAAAAAAATAAGCATTCCGAGGCACAATGTTCACATAGATATATCGGGAAAATTGAGCGGAAAAAGTGATCGAAAAAAATACATTATTGTATAAATCGATGCTTTTACAAAATACATTTAGCTATTTCACACCTTTTTCTTGGATGCGAATACTTTTATAAATTCAATGAAATCGTCGATTGCCATTTTTGGCGTGCCAACACGTATAATTGCCGAACAGGGACGCAGCTTCACGGCTACAAAGTATGTGCAATTTTGTTCTAGCCAATTGCAATTACATTGAATTGGAAAGGTTGGAGTTCAGTTAGCTCTCAACTGTAAACTTAATCGTAGGACTAAGAGTAGTTCTTTAGAACTTTTGATTTGTAAAGTTGGGCGATCCCTGGGGTTGATATCTATTAGTGATTCCGAACTGAAATTGACAAGATTAAATGAATTTAATCTTCTCTTAATTATGAGTCTAACAATTAGTTTACGAATCTTAACATTAAAATTTAGCTAACAGTGAACTAAGACTGCATTCTGGTTTCGTGTCCCTCATGTCGGTCGCTGGGTGGGCAAGTCTTTGCGACAGCGTGCGACAAAAGCTTCATAAAGTACTTTTCCTGCTGTTCTGTGACTTCGTTTGCTTGCGAAAGTTAAGAGATGTACAAACTCGGAGTACAA
This sequence comes from Drosophila ananassae, assembly GCF_017639315.1. NCBI lineage: Eukaryota > Metazoa > Arthropoda > Insecta > Diptera > Drosophilidae > Drosophila > Drosophila ananassae. The sequence continues at coordinate 329,853 of NW_025319117.1, forward strand.
TCAGTACCAACCGACATTACCATTAAGGGCACAAAAAGGGGGAACTCCCGAGCAGTATTAAATTTATTTTCTTTAACTAACATGTTTCAAATAAACATAGGGCAGGGACGACTTTGTTTAGTCCATCAAACCATTAGGTCATTTCACATCATTTTGTGCCCAAACCTGACAGTAGTACCACCAAACTTCGGGTTGTATTTGTCGCATCAGCAACGACTAAATGTGGAAAAAGTTTAAATAATCTTTTACGGATTGGGCCAACAGTTCAAAGCGAATCGTTATCCATTACGGTTCCGATCATGCCAATATTTTGGGAGAAGAAAAATTCAAACTAAGAAAATGGTGCGCGAACCATCTAGCACTACTAGAAGACATTCCGGAAGAAGACCAAGAAATTAATCTCGACTTCAGGAACTGTACCGAACAATCCGTCAAGACACTCGGAATTATTTGGGAGCCACCTGGAGATTGGCTTCAATGACGTGCGGCGGCAGAAGACACAGGAATCATCTCTAAGAGGATCGTGTGCCCAGATCTTGCGAAAATCTGTGATCCTCTAGAGTTGTTTGGCCCAGTTGTAATAACGGCAAAGATAAGAATGCAACAGTTATGGGAGCTGAAGATTGATTGAGACACGGCACTGGTCTCAGAACTCACCTATTAATGGAAAGCATTCAGACATGACGTTCAGATCCTGACTAAAATAAGAATTCCAAGATATGCACTCCCGTTGGGATTCAACAACATGTGTTTGCAGATGCATCAGAAGCGGCATATTTGGCAGTGGCATATTTACGAGCAAGTAATAAGACGGGCAGCATTGTCACACGATTGCTATGTTGAAAGGCACGGGTAGCCCCCCTAATGAAACAAACATTACCACTGCATCCTCGTTGCAAAACTTTGTAGCGAACCGGATCTCCCAGATTCAAGCACTGACAGACCCACAGTGATATTCTCTCCAGAGGGTGTACTGCAGCACAGTTACGAGATTCAAGCCTCTGGTACAACGGACCACCATTTTTGGTGCAAGATCCAGAGTCCTGGCCAAGGCTCCAATCAGCGGGAACAAACAGTACAAACGAGCCATAAAATCAGAAGATTGAAAAATTCAACCACCATGGCTCATTCGATACGATGTTTTAAATAATAGGAAGAATGATGCGCTTCATTTTTAATTCATCGGTAGAATTGAATGCGTTAGGAGTGGTAGTTCGGGAAATCCATTTTGCAACTCAAGAAGACGAAAAATGTCGGGTGAAATGATCCATTACAAGCACTAGATACGTTCATAGACACGAACGGGATAATTCGAGTAGGGGGACATTTACAAAAGGCCGCATTATCTTATGATGCCACACACGCAACGTAATTGGCTCCGAAACATCCCTTAAAAACACTCTTATTTCAATGGAAACATCAGCAATTGGCACATTGCGGACCCCAGACATTAATATGCAACATAACGTTCTGGTTATAAAGAAGAAAGGAATTGGCTTCGGGTTAAACAACATAGACCATTCAAAAATTGCAGAGTAGACTACTGCGGGCCTTTTTCGATTCACTATAAAATCATATAACCTCTTAGTTTATACCACCTAGGGGACCATTTCGGAGGCCTGTGGGAAGCCGCAGTTAAATCAGCAAACGAATTAGAAACGAACGCTTTACACCGCCACACTAACTCATGAAGAAAATAGTGATCGACATTGAAAACCATTCTAAATTCTCGCCCTTTGCCATCTGTCTCTTCCAGCTCAAAAGATCTCACAGCATTAACGCCAGGGCTACGCCAGGACACGACTATTTAATGTCAAATAAACTATTATTTATAATAACACAGCTCCACAAAAAAAAAAAAAAAAAAAAATTCAGAGATCAGACCATACCTCCTATATGGATTTGGGGTCGCTGAATCCGAATCCGTGGTCAGTTGGTCGCCATCACGTCAGGTTTTCGAGAAAATAACGGTTGAATAGTCTAAAAACGCCGTTTTTGGCCATTTTCGAAAAATCGTACCGCAAAATTCTGATGTGTTACAAACATAATTCAAAATGGAAATAAAAGGCTGATTTGTGATCTTTAAAACGAGCTCCATGCCAAATTTTTCGCATACACCGTTAGGACAGGGGGTGTGTTTATATGTAGGCATCTTAGCAAAAAATGTATGCCGAACACAAAAATTTCAAAATTCAGCATATTCAAATAAAACATGGTACCCGGGGGTTTTTGGGGTCGCTGAATCCGAATCTGTTTCAAGTTTCTTCATAACCTCAAAAAAAGTGAAAAGTGTGTTTTTTGAGGTTATGAAGACCTCAAAAAAAGTGAAAAGTGTGTTTTTTGAGGTTATGAAGAAACTTGACGTGATGGCGTCAAACTGACCTCAGATTTGAATTCAGCGACCCCAAAAACCCCCAGGTACCATGTTTTATTTGAATATGCTGAATTTTGAAATTTTTGTGTTCGGCATACATTTTTTGCTAAGATGCCTACATATAAACGCACCCCCTGTCCTAACGGTGTATGCGAAAAATTTGGCATGGAGCTCGTTTTAAAGATCACAAATCAGCCTTTTATTTCCATTTTGAATTATGTTTGTAACACATCAGAATTTTGCGGTACGATTTTTCGAAAATGGCCAAAAACGGCGTTTTTTCGACTATTCAACCGTTATTTTCTCGAAAACCTGACGTGATGGCGACCAACTGACCACGGATTCGGATTCAGCGAACCCAAATCCATATAGGAGGTATGGTCTGATCTCTGAATTTTTTTTTTTTTTTTTTTTGTGGAGCTGTGTAATTGATGATTAACTTTATTTATTGAAAAAAGAGCTGGCTCAATCGCTTGATTTCGCCATCTATCCAATAAAAGCAAAGCAAGAAAACTCACGCGCCGAACTTGCAACCGACGCTTTTGCACCTTCTTCTTCTGTACATAAACTTTTTTGTGTGCCCAGTTTTCCCGAATTGATAATTAATGCAGGTTCCAGTGTGACAGTGTGACCGTTCATCAACATCCCGGCCTCCCCTGAAACACTGTTTCGGAATTTGGGCGATCTTGAAAATTGGACGGGTTGTTTCTCCAGTTGGAGAAAGATCGCCTTCTGGAACTGTAGTGTATGGACGACCAATGAGAAAGTGTGCTGGCGACATATAGTTGACCTCCGAAGTTGAAAATAGTGGACGTGAGTTGACCACAGCTTCTATTTGGGCGAGAAGAGTGTGCATTTTCTCAAAGGTGGGGATATTCTTGCCAATGACTCAATGAAGATGCGATTTCACAGAGCGCACAGCTGATTCCCATTTGCCACCCCAGTGTGGTGCATGGGGGAGAATGAAATTCCAGTTAATTCCTTCGTCTGCCACGGCCTTCAGTACAGTGTTGTTGTGTTCGTCTGACTTCAGAAGAGTTTGCATTTCGTTTAATGCCCTTTTTGCCCCGACGAAGTTTTGCCCGTTGTCGCTATACATTTGCGAGCATTTTCCGCGGCGAGAGATGAATCGTCTGAGTGCCGCCAAGAATGTGTCGGTTGTAAGATCTGTAGCCAATTCCAAATGCAAGGCAGAAGTGGCTGGCATACGAATCGACAGATGTAACCCTTTTCCTTGCGTGGATTCGTCCCTTGTGGACCTTGAGCCAGTGTTAGCAAATGGAAATGCCTGCCGAACCCGGACAGACGGCAGATCTGACATTAATTGGTGAGATGTGTGTTGGCGTTGTCTAAAGCATTTTATACAGTCAAGCGTGATCTTTTTTCGAATGAGGTTGCGTGCGCCAAATACCCTGTAGCGTTGGCGTGCGATCACGAATAACGCCGATACACCAGGATGTAAGTGAATCCGGTGCTCATGTTCCAGAATGAGCTTCGTTATGCGATGAGATTCGGGCAGAATTTTTGGATTCTGCACATCCGCTGGCAGTTCTGAGTTAGCTAAGCCTCCACCCACTCGCAGGAGTCCATGTTTGTCGATTTGCGGTGAGAGGGTGCGTAATTTTGATTTGTGTCCCAAATCTTGCTGGTTGAGAAGTCGCTTATAGTCAGCTTGGAATTCGTCTTGGGCATGGCGCAGGTACAGGATCTGTGCGTCATGGATTTCCTCAAATGTCAGCGTAGAGGTGTTGGATTTTCTGCGATTGCGTCGGATGAACTTGAGAACGTAGGCGAGAATACGAAGTACCCTTGGCCACGAGGAGACACGGTCGATCAGTTGGCCCAATAGTGAGGTTTCAGTGTTGTATGTTCTCATTGTTGTGAATGCAGAACCTTTTACTTCCGCCTGGACTTGTTCATCTGAAACAAAACTAGAATGTGGAGTGCTAGGTGTTTTTACCCATTCAGCTTCGGTTGAGTATAGCCAGTGTGGCCCCTTCCACCATAGGCTGTAGTTTACTATGTCAGCAGCTAGCATGCCCCTTGAAGCGCAGTCAGCAGGATTGTCATCTGATTTGACATGATGCCAGTGATCTCGTGGAATGATGCTGAGGATTTCGGCAGTGCGGTTTGCGACGAAAGTCTTCAGTTTGGCAGGTATGTGCGAGAGCCAAGCCAAAACAAAGGTTGAGTCGCACCAGGCGTAAACAGTAACGTTGTAGTTTTTTAGTGCAGCTTTGACTGAGTTGATGAGTCGACTTAGTAGCAGTGCGCCGCACAATTCCAGGCGTGGAAGTGATTGTGGTTTGAGCGGTGCAACACGAGTCTTTGCAGCTACAAGAGTAACCTGTATGTTACCATCAGGGTGAGTGACTGTACTGTAAACGGCAGCGGCGTAGGCTTTTATAGATGCGTCCGAGAAGGTGTGCAATTCAATTGTGTCAGCAGAGTTGCCAATGTAGCGTGAAACCTCAAGTTCATTGAGCGTGTTGATAACGTGCTTGCATTTGAGATACCAATCTTGCAGGCTGAGCGGTAGCGGGCTGTCCCAGTCTAAGTTGAGAACCCAAAGTTCTTGGAACAGGATTTTGAATTGTATAACCACTGGAGCCAGCAATCCAAGTGGGTCGAAAATGCGAGACACATCTGATAAAACTTGCCGTTTTGTAATCTTTCCCTCGCTGGCAAAGATACCTTGTATGCCAATGTGTCCGTGTGCGGTTGCCAATGAATTCCCAAAACCTTGTTCGTAGTTTCGAGTGGACTGTATGATGTGTTGTTTGTGATTGTTGTCTCAGGGTCGACAACGCGGTTGCTGTTGGAAATCCATTTTCCAAGTTCGAGTTGAGCACATGACATTAGTTGAGTGAGTTCTTGTTTGTATTGTAGAAGCTTCTCCTCGGTGTCAGAAATCCTCAAGAAGAATGAGGTTATAAATAGCCCATAAATGCCTGCAATTCCTATGCGTATGATAACATCCTCCGAACATTTTCGTAGTCCTGAGTATATTGGTCTGATAGATAGCCTAAGGGCCAATTGCTCGAAATTCCCAGACTTAAAGGTTGTAGACGGCTTGGTATATAGGCGCTCAGAACACGCAACAGGTGAGCCGCTCCACGACTTGCACATTTGGAAGCTTTGGGTGCCCGTTCAGCTGGTAGGCGAGGTTTTAATCAACCACTTGCATCTCAAGGCGGAGTTCACAAGACTCTAGAGCGAATAAGACGCTATTATTATTTGCCCGGTTTGGTAGGAGATGTTAGGGCGAATATTGGCGGGTGTGAGACTTGTAAGACCACTAAGGCCCCAACAGTCCTCTTAGACCTCCAATGGGTAAAGCGCCAGAGTCGGAAAGATTCTTTCAGCGAATCTATATCGAATTCCTGGGTCCGTATCCTTGTTCAAAGAGCGGGAATATTGCTATTTTTATAGTCTTAGACCACTTTTCGAAATTTGTATTCGTCAAGGCCGTGAAGAAGCTGGAAGCGGCGGTCATAATAAAATATTTAAAAGAAGAATTGTTTCATCTTTGCGGAGTTCAGAAGACAATTGTGTCTGACAACGGTTCGCAATTCAGTTCGGAGCTGTTTCAGAAGCTTCTGAGAGAACAAAGAATTTCTCACAAGCTGACGGCTATTTATTCGCCACAGGCAAATGCATCAGAACGCGTTAACCGATCCATAATTACTGCAATACGTTCTTATGTAAACATGAGTCAAAAAGACTGGGACGCAAACTTAAGCAGCATTTGCTGTGATTTAAGGTCAGCTACCCATTTGGCAATTGGTACGTCACCCTACTATATGGTGTTTGGCCAGCATCAGGGCCGTTGAGAGGGGGGTCAGCCGGGTAATTTTCCCGGGGCCCGCAATGGACAGGGGCCCGGCAGCGGGGTCTAATGACCGGGGGGCAGCGGGACGAAAACGAAAAAGGGCCCGTGAGCAGGCCCGGCGGATCATGCTCAGCCCGAGTGGGTAGTTGTAAAAAAAAAAAAAAAAAAAAAAAAAAGAAAAGGTTCACAGGAAAATATTCAAGTGGTTCTCTTCATTGTTTATTTCAGCTTATAAAAGATAATAAGTATATAAATATTATAAAAGATATAAGTATCATTTGCGCAACGCAAATACAGAGCTCCGTTTAGCATTTTTCGAAATGAATTCATTTAACAATTCATCCAAATCAAGTTTGTCGGTAGTTTCGCGATAAACATGTAAGATTGCTACGTTATTCAGTCGATATTGCGATATTGTTGATCTTAAATAAGTTTTCACCCTGCGAAGAACCGAAAAACTTCTTTCATTTGAACAGGATAACCCTGGTATTGTAATTAGCAGACGAACGAATCGCACAAACTCTGGGACAAGCCCTCTCATCCATTCGTATTTCTTTAAGAAATCTACAACTTCCCTCAGATTATTTGTGTGTTCATTCTGCCTTTTCACAAGTTGCAAAAACATATATCTATCACTGAGTAACCTGTCCTTGTCAAAATCATTCTTATAATGCTTCACGATTTCATTGATATCTACTGGCTGACCTACTGCAAATCTTTCCAACATTTTAAAAAATCGCGCAGAATCATTTTCGAATCGATTATTTAGAGACGAAATCAATTGATCGAAAACTTCAAAGTAAGATTTTCTGAAAAACTCGATTGGTTTTTTAAATTCAAAGTTCTCCGCTTTGCCTTGCTCAAGAGTCTCGAGATGTTTTGGGATTTTTCGACGACGTGGAATTTGTGGCTCGCTTAGTTCAAGGCCAGCAGCAGCTTCAATGCTCTTGCTCCAAATTTCATTGAACTTAGCATCACGTGAAGCGTTCAGAACGTCGGAAACTGCTTGTATTTTATCATATGATTCGATGACGCAAAGATTCGAATTTTGCAAATCTTTGTTTAATATCTCCACGCGATCGAAAATTTCTATCATCATATTCAAGTGAAACACGCACTCAAATGTCTCCATGTAGTCATAAAACCCTGACGCTTTTGCTGATACGGCGCTGTTGACTTCTTTATCCACAGAACGGTCATGGAAAAATTGCATCAATTGAGCGTAGTTTGCTTTGACAGTTTTCAAAGATTTTATTCTAACCACCCAGTTGCAGTTGTGCTTTTTCACAATTAACTTTAATGAGCTCAGATGATGAGGCTTTCTCCGCCTGATTTTGCTGCCGAACAGCATCATCTACGCTCTCGTCGTTATTTCTTTTCAGACGAACTACGAACTTATCCATGTCTTTTTCCGCCTATTTACTTGAACTTTCTTTTCACCACAAGTACATAAAATCACCGGTATCAGTTGTTTCGAGCTGACAAAGAAATTTTCTGTATGGTTTTCCGGCCGCTATTTGCTCTAGAAACAATGACTTTCTGATCAACAACGACAATTACGTTTTGCCCACTAAAAACTATGACGTAGGGTAGGGCTACATTACTTAAAACGTAAAGCTTAATAGCTAAAAATTATGCCCGCTACGTGTCGCTTTCTTACTAGCGCCATCTAGGGATCCTACATGTAATAGGTTTTTTTTATTTGTATAAATTTACATGCCAGCTGATTTGCAAAACTGAAGCCACCGCGGCAGAAAAAAAAAATTTGGCGAGTGAGAAGGATTCCGAGTGGGTATTTTCCCCACTCGGAAATTTCCGAGTGGGTACAACTACCCACCATACCCATATTATCCGCCGGGCCTGCCCGTGAGGAATCCATGCCCCGGGGCCCGACATGTCTTCTCGACGGCCCTGCCCCAGCATATGGTAACGTCAGGTGGAACCTATGCCTTGTTAAGATCACTTGAAGTATTGCAGGATAGAGGGATATCTTTTACTAGAAAAGATTCGCTGGAATTGGCTTGAGGGAAGGCAAAGAAACTTTCGCAACAAAAGCAAAAACCGAGGGCGTTATAATCTGAGATCGCAAGAAGTAAACTTATCTAATGGCCAGGAAATATTTCGCCGCAACCCTAAGCAAAGTTGCTTTCTACCGGCTACAACGCAAAGTTAGGACCAGCATTCCTAAAGGCACGAGTGCGACAAAAGTTGGGGAACATGTACTATGAGGACGAGGATCTCAAAGGTAAATTTGTCGGACGCTATCATGCGAAAGATTTGCGCCAGTAATTATGGCGGTGTCAGCCTTGTTGGGTTCACTACCAAGTCAGATCTTGGCGGGGGGGTTTTTTAGCGGAGCTTCGAACTACAGGATCAAGGGGTACTAGCGTCACCTAGCGGGCGGTAGCCGTTGCAAGTGGCAACATTATACTCTAGAAGTTTATCGGTAATCTGCAAGACTGCATTTGCGTTAACGTTAAGTCTCCCACTAATCCCAGCTCTAGCCCCGGCAGGAAGCTACTGCTAATCGCACCCTGCTTTCTTTTCCAAACCGCATCTTGACCTGAAAGGTTGCTTACTGAGAGGTTGCTTGAAAGGTAGCTGTCCAAGGCTGTCCAAGAAGGATGAGAGAAATTGGATCCGGTTAAGTCGCGGTACCGATCTTGACCCGATCCGAGTCGAGATTTGCTAGCTGCACGGATTTAAATTGTAAAACAGTGGTCAGAAGAATCGTTCTGCCCAGATTGTGGTCCTATTAAATATTTTTTTCACGTGTGTTAATCCCACACACGTTGAAATCCGGCTATATCTCGTCGGCAATTTTCGTGGTGTTATTTAGAGGATTCAGATTACGGGCGCTCATTTGTATCTTTAATAATTAAAATTTATCGCGTGCGAATAGGTAACGAGCCTGAATCGGCCGGAAAAGAGATAATAATCAGACAGGCGGTTAAGAAAATGAAACAGTACTTCTCACTAGACATGCCACGCCCCTAGATGTGAACGGGGTGTCATCAGCCCTCCCTACCATGGCCAATGCTCTTCCGACAAAGCTATGCATTAGGCCCCTTTTAGTATCTTGAACTTACGACGGCTCTTAAGTCAGTATGGAGTTAAAACTGGGTATTTACTCAGACATTATAATATTTGTTTATTTGTAATATTTGTTTATTCATATAATACAGGGAGAGATAGGATATTCATTCTTAATACTCATAAAATATTCTAATAAAAATCAAAATAACAGTAAATCTTTCTAGAAATTTGTTGGTTAAAGTATGCAAAAAAAAATGTGATATAATTATTTAAAAAGTAACTTCGTTATTGTTTTCATTCCAACGCAATTCAATTCAATGTTTTTCAAAAATATTTTTAAATTTTTAAGGAAAATTATTTCTTTATACTCATTTATATTCGTGTGATCGTGTAACAAAATTTCGGTAGAAAAAGAATCAAACTTGGTTTATTGCCAAATAGTATATAAAGCTCACCTTAAATTCCTCCAATGACGAAAGCGCTTCCATTCGTTGGCGGTATCCTTACCAATCTTGTTATTCATTATATTTGACTTTAACTTACATTTTTAAACTTTAGAAATTTTAACCTACGATATTATTTATTATTAAGTATAACGGGGTTTTTTCTCTATATATTATATTTTTACGCGTAATGCATTTAGGGTGTTTTGTCCATTTCTAACTTATTTGAGCGAGAAAGGATCTTAGAGGTCCCAAACCGGTAAGAAACACCTTTACACGTTTTTTTTGGGTTTTAGGGGAGTTTTCCCCTCCTCGCCGCACTCGGACTTCTGCCCACGCCGAACTGTATAGAAACCGTGCCGAAAATAGACTGAGCTTCTTGAAGCGGGGATCAATTTTGCCCTGCTTGCTGCTTCTGTCTCCGTGACAGAGGTAAACGGTGATTATTCAAAGCCACCGTTCCCTACCCTGAGATAAAAATGTTTGTGTGAGAGCATATTTATTTCCTTTGCTCTGCAGCTCTTCGAACTTACCCTTAGGGGCCTGGGAAAACAATATTTAATATGACCACAATCTGGCCAGAACGCTTCTACTATCCACTGTCTTACACTTTAAAATCCGTGTAGCTTGCAACTCTCGACTCGGATCGGGGCAAGATCGGATAGCGACTTAAGCGGATCCGACTTCTCTCTTCCTTCTTGGACAGCCTTGAACAGCTACTTTTTAATCAACCTTTCAGGTCAAGATGCGGTTTGGGAAAGAAAGCATGGTGCGTTTAGCAGTAGCTTCCTGCCGGCGCTAGAGCTGGGATTAGTGGGAGACTTAACGTTAACGCAAATGCAGTCTTGCAGATTGCCGATAAACTATAGAGTATAATGTTGCCACTTGCAACGGCTACCGCCCGATAGGTGGCGCTAGTACCCGTTGATCCTGTAGTTCTACGCTCCGCTACATAAGCTATAATCAATTATAATGAATAACAAGATTGGTGTGAATTTGTAAAATTTAAATAAGTAAAAGTTTGAAAAAAATGTTAATATAAAATGTGAATTATGAGGCTACAGAAAGAAGAAAAAATATGCCCAAGAAGTTATAAAATCACTTATCAGTAGGAAGATCTTAGAAAAAAAAAAAAGATAGAAAGAATTGGAAAAAAAAAGTTAAAGTTATCGTGCATGCAATTTTCGGTCGCTTTAAGACATGCGCTAAGTATTGTGCATTTACCGAATTTTTTTTTTGTTGTTAGTTTTTTTTATTGTATTTGCCTGCTAGAATTTCACAGCACAGCAAGTTTAAGGTGAGCCTTATATACTATTTGGCAATATTCCAAGTTTGATTTTCTTTCTACCGAAATTTTATTACACGATCACATGAATATAAATGAACATGAAGAAATGATTTTCCTCAAAAATTTAAAATATTTTAGAAAAACATTTAATTTAATTGTATTGGGATGAAAACAATAACAAAGTTACCTTTTAAATATTTAACACATTTTTTTTGCATATTTTATCCCACAAATTTGAATAAAGATTTACGGTTATTTTTTTTAGAATATTTTATAAGCATTAAGAATGAATAAATTTCCCATTATGACATAAAGGGTAAATACCCTGTTTTAACTCCATGCTGACCCAAGAGCCGTCGTAAGTTTATCTTAAAAGGGGCCTAATGCATCGCTTTGTCGGAAGAGCATTGGCCATGGTAGGGAGGGCTGATAACACCCCGATCACATATAGGGGCGTGGCATGTCAAGTGATCTCTTTTCCGGCCGATTTAGGCTCGTTACTTATTTGCACGCGATCAATTTTAATTATTAAAGATACAAATGCGCGCCCGTAATCTGAATCCTCTAAAATAACACCACGACATTTGCCGACGAGATATAGCCGGATTTCAACGTGTGCGGGGTTAACAGGTTGCAAGACCACCAGCTCAACGTTGTTCGTTACAGTAGTCGATATTTTCTAGCTGCTGAGAATTTAGGACTTGTTGCATTCCGTATCACGCCTAAATATTGTAAACAAGAAAGGAAAGCTATCTTCGGGCGAAGCCGAAGTTTATATACCCTTGCAGTTAAGGTTGTGCCATTTCCGATCTTTATGAAATTTGGCAGAACAGATTAGGTTGCCCAAAATGGAATATGTAGAAAGTCCCATCATTCTAGCTTAAACAAGAAAGGAAAGCTAACTTCGGGCAGAGTCGAAGTTTATATACCCTTGCAGTTAGGTTGGCACAAGGTTGTGCAATTTCCGATCGTTCAGTTATATGGCGGTTATAGGATATAGTCGGCCGATCTTTATGAAATTTGGCAGAACAGGTTAGATTGCCCAAAATGGAATCCGCACTAAGTCCCATCTTTCTAACTTAAAAATCAACAAAGCTATGCCAATTCCGATCGTTCTATGACAGCTATAGGATATAGTCGTCCGACCCCTATGAAATAGGAATCTTTAGATATTTTGACCAAATATAACATGTATGGACAGTCCCAACTCTCTAACTTAAAAAACACCAAGTTATGGCATTTTCGATCAATCAGTTATATGATATAAGAGATAATAAGAGACTGAGAGAGAGAGTGAGGAGAATTGGTTATATCCTCTCACTGTACGAAGGAGAAAAAGGCGGAGAGCGGATACAGACGGCCGATCCTTATGAAATTTGGGAGATCGGATAAGTTGACCCAAATTGGAATCCATAGAATGTCCCATCCTTCTAACTTGGAAAACTTCGAAGTTATGGCATTTTCGATCAATCAGTTATATGGAAGCTATAGGATTTAGTCGACCGATCCCGGCCGTTCCGACTTAAATACTACCTGCAAGAAAAAGAAGGATGTGTGCAAAGTTTCAACTCGATAGCTTTAAAACTGAGAGACTAGTTTGCGTAGAAACCGATATACAGACGGAAGGATATAACTGATTGAGCGGAAATGCCATAACTTGGTTCTTTTTCAAGTTAGAAGGATGGGACTTTCAATGGATTCCTCTTTGGGCAAAAAAAGATATGCCAAATTTCATAAGGATCGGCCGACTATATACGCTATATATCTAATAATATAAGATGCGTGTTGCCACCTAGCGGACTGCGACTCAACTGGAAGGGTATATCTGCATTTCTTCTGTTTTCGCATTATTTCTCAGATTTTTTTTTTTTTGATATTTTTGTCGTATGATATTTTGATATACTGATTAGCTTTATATACCTAGAATTAATAAGTAAAAGTAAAAATCATTTTTAGTGTTTTAAAATATTGTTATAAATCATTTTTTGCCTTCATTCACTCCTGTTTCTCCTTCATTGACCTCCATCTCGTCATGCCTGCTAAACGTTAACATGCCAAAGGAACTTCGTTCCTCACGCGTGTTCCTGGGCATACACTGGTTTTATTTATTAGTTAGTAATTTAAAACTTAAAAATTTTATTCCTTTACTTACACCTGCATAACATCTCTAACTCTATTCCAATGACGTTCTCGCATGCATGGATTTTTAAGCGCTGTAATAAGTGGCAACGTTCTTCGAAAACTATCCAAATTCTTCGTTGTCACTTCAAGCATTTCCCAATGACGATCGTAGAACTTTTTACTTAAAATGCTAAATTCCTTATATAGTGTCATCGCTGTATCTTCCATTTCATCTATATTCATCTTCCAAAAATTTCCTTTTTTCCATCCTTCCCAGCTAGTTTGCCAACCAAGTATCAACTGCCAAATGTTTTGGACTATTTTTACTTCAGAATCTAATTTCCGAAGGTCAATACTTTCTGGTTGGTTTACATTAAAAACGGCCAGATCTCGCATAAGGCTTTCCTCAAACTTAAAACAGTCTTCCACCTTAATACCGATAATTTTCAGAAACTTGAGTGCTATTTTTGGATTTCTGAAATATATAAGAAGAACAAAATTGATTTAAATATTATTAAGTTACGGATCATTTTCGGCTAGCTACAATTAATGTTCACAGTTCCAATTTTGAAAAAAAGTCAATTTCAGTTCGATTTAAATATAGTCGTTATTTATTTAATCAGATTTGATACAATGATTTTGGCGAAATTTGTATATATAGAGATAACGCGAGACAACGATAACGCATGATGGCAGATGCACAAGGCCGATCGAATGGAGGGAAACGACGCGAAAAGAGATCGTCGCCAAAAATGCGGTTGAACCGGGTGGGTGTTTTCGTGCCATTTAGATAGTTGCCGAAACAGGGTTAAATACCATATGGACCAGAAACATTGCCAAAGAAAGACGACGCGTTCCCAGGCATCCAATCGGTTGATGTTGAGTTTTGTCAGGTCTGGGTCGCTAAAACTAAAAGGATGCTCTCCGTGCAAAATATGAAAAGGCGTCAGGACATCCAGACCAGCGGGATTCTCAGAGTGACAAACTAACAGCATCGAAGCAATCTCCGCAGCTATATTGTGAAAAAGCGTCTGCCACTCGTTGGCCTTTAGTACAGCCGATCTTACGACCCTGTATAAATTATAATTTGCTGTGTTAACAGAAGCTACTCACAAGCGCCCAAGTGGAGAGAATGGGGGCAGAAAGTCGGTGGTGGACCGATCCCTCACTAACTTCGCGAGTAACGATTGAGGTCCAGCTTGCAGGTTCTGCTCTCAGCTTTGCGTTACCGGATGGCTTCTTGACAAGATCACTGAGTGACCACCATCGTAAGCCAAGAATGAGTTCTTGAGCCAAACTGATCAAAAAGGGTATAACGAAGGGTATAACGAAGGCAAAGTTCTAAAGCTCGATTAATATCCCCGCAGGCCAGTCCTCCTGTGCCTTTCATCCTGTGCCTCCATCATAAAATAAGGCAGCCCCTCCATGGAACGAGTCAGATTTTTGACAGTTGGCGAAGAAAATGTTAAGCCTTGCAGGCTCATCACGAATCCAGAATAACACAACCGACGAGTCAACCACCAACAAACAAAATTTCCTTTGTAAGCGCCTAGACTGAGAACCTGTGTCATTATTTTCGTCAAAAACTCAGCTCCAGCCAGCTCTAACCACGGTACAATTACGACATTTCGCACATTGACGTGAGCTGTCAATAAATAAACGAACTAAAATAAATTTTTTGTCTGGAAAGAAAGTATTCTTAAGTGATACATATATTACCCCGTTATATAGAAGTTGCACAGTGGGTCGTGAGCTGACAATAAATAAACGAACTAAAATAATATTTTTGTTGCGAAAATGAATCCGTTTTTCGAGTGTGCCTCTCCTGGAAGGAAAGAATTCCTGAGCCAGGAGTGCAGTTGTCGTTTTTGAGGATCTTCAAGGATTGCTGTCCTCCTTGAACACAGTGGAGACATTTCCGGAGGCGATGATAAATGTGCGGCTTAGCGAATTGGAAGGCTTCGTCGCGGATTTCAAGAGCACATACAAGGAGCTGTCCGAGCTGGATGTTGCATAACTCATAAGCGATCTGCGCGTCAACTTCAACGACCAGGAGATTATGGTGGGCTCCGGTTTGTTCCCGGCGAGTTCGACACTTATCAACGCTACTTCTGCCACACATTTTGATGCGTCTTTCGGCAGAACTTTCCAGGCTTTGCCGCCACTGCTGCAGCGGTTGCAGTCCTGCCTTCGTGAATCTGCCTTAGAGATGACGTCGCATTGGAGCTTCTAAACAAAAGCTCATGTTAATGAGATAATGCATCTGAGGGCCGTAGAATCCGCATCGGCGACGAGGCTTTTCAAGCTTTCGGACCAATTTAATTCGCATATGCGAGCCCTGGAAAGCATGGGCACAACTAAGCAGATTGCTAGCTGCATCATTATACTAGTGCAGAACATAGACATGATGCATAGCAGTCTAAGTGGAAGAAAATGCAAGCTGGCTCGGATTCCTTGGATTCCATTCCGACGTGGGAGTCCATCGCCAGTTTTCTTGAGCAGAGATGCCAGACTTTGGAGAGCATGGATTTGCCGACGACATCATATGCATCAAACCTTGCGGTAGGACGGCGTAGACCCTTTCATCCAGGTAACTCTGCATTTGTGATTACAAACTCTTCCGCATGCATGATTTGTGCTGGCCATTCTCACATAATAACCTCCTGCCCAAGGTTTTTAAGCTTGTTGCCTGAGGATCGTTAAGGCGAAGTTAGGCGACTGGATTTATGTCGCAAGTTCAAGGCGGAAACACCCCTCCCCGAGCTTTCCGCATCTAGCGACGCTGTTTCTCGTTCAGCGACCGCCGCCGTCAATTCATTTTGCGCTAAGGATCGTTTGGTGATGTGGTGCTGCTAGGCACTGCCAATATTCTGGTCAGGAACGGCTCGGAAGTTCTACTGCCCTGCCGAGCGCTGCTCGATTCTGGCTCGCAGATGCATCTAGTCACTTCAAGGCTGGCGAACCAGCTGCAGCTGCAGCTGCCGCTGCGGAAGATAAGGTCTCCGGTGTCTGTATCTGGTATCCGATATTCTATGCAAGTCAGCTTCCAATCCCAATGCTCTGACTACTCGGCGCAATTAACTGCGATCGTAGTTTCCAACATCACTGAATTTAAGCCCAATTTCGCATTGGACTCAACTTTTTGAAAATTCCCGACAAATTCATTTGTCTCCTGGTATGACCTTAATCCAAAAAACTCGGCCCGGTTGGATTGCTTATGGAGGCGGAGGCCCTGACAAAGGTAAGGTTTTCATGGCAGCTTTGCCCTTTAGATGAACGCCTCGATCATATGGAACAAAGCCGGCGTCCTATCTATCTGTGCGAGCGATGCACCAATTGGGTAAGGAAGAGGTTGAAGACTTTCCTTAGAGATTCGAAATCTTGCTTTGATATTTTTGTGTCGATGATCTTGTTTCTGGTGGCAGCTCCAAGGAGGAGGTTGTTGGCATTTTAGGGCAGATTTCAGCGCTTCTGTCTAAGGGCGAATTTCAGCTGCGGAAGTGGCGCTCCAATATCTCTAGCGTGTTCGGCCAATATCCTAGCTCAGTGAAGAAGATCGGGAGTCTTATTTAACTTTTGATGACTGCAGCGACTTCACGAAAACGTAAGGATTGGCTTGGGATCCCTCCAATGATCAGCTGCTGCTTTCGTTTTTTGCTTTTTAGTCCACTTCGAAGCCGTCTCGACGTTCTGTCCTATCATCAATAACGCGGTTATACGATCCTCTGGGCCTTGTTGGTCCAGTTGTTCCTAAGGAAAATATATGCTTGCAGAAGTTATGCCGAGAGCGTCTTTCTTGGGATGAAAGCTTACCTCAGGGTTTTTACTCATTTGGTGCATCGCTCGCACAGATAGATAAGATTTGCCTTGTTCCATATGTTTTGATGATTTCGTCGCACCACTAATGTAAAAAAAAGGATTTTAAATGTATGTAACAGGAAAACATTTCTTAATTTTAATTAGTTATTTAATGTATTTTTAATATTTAAATATTTACATAATCGAATCGAAAGGGTTTTCAGCAAGTCAGAATATATCAGTTCAATCAATACTCTTAGAGCATATTTAATCTGCTGAGATTGTTCGTCCGTAGAGCGTTAAGCGGCAACTACGTCAAACTTGAACTCGCGGGAGTAAAGGTAGGTCCCGGAGTCGTAGTGAAAGAACGTAAATAGTCTGACTAAATTTACCTGGATTCGGCAAGGGACTCCTCGATGTGCTTGAAGTCCTGGGGTGGTTTTCCTCAATTACCGGTGGTATGGTGGTTCGGCTGATTCCTTATCGGCCGGTCCTACTGGCGGTCCGTTTCACGGGAGCAACACTTGAAGTAGGTTAGGTAACGCGGGGTCGAAGGAGTTAGGTAATGCGGGGTCTACGTGGGGTCCGTTTCACGGGAGCAACACTTGAAGTAGACTGCTATGCCGCGGATTCTACTTGTGGTCCGTTTACACTGAAGCACTGAGTAACGAGACGATTGACTCTGATCTCGCAACTATCTTTATTTCAGAAGAACAATTCTTATATAAGATGCAATTATACATACTTAAGTCTAAGAAAGGTCAATGTTATGGACGTGCTAAAACTAATGCTAATGCCAGGGTCACCCACCTCTGAGTCTGCTGACTCAGATTGTTTGTTCATGTACTGCTTGTACATGCATTTCGGCTTATCGGTCATTCTTCCCGCTGATTTCTGCTTCTGGCGCCGTCTACTAGTGCTGGGTTATTAGGTTGGATATTTTTTTGTGCTTATTGCTAATAGGTTAGTGGGTCTGTATGGGGGGTATGTATGTAGTGGGTCTTCGAAGTCAGTGGTTAATGATGATAGGGTCACCACTGCCTTTTTTCGTGATCTTTTAGTTGTTCCCCCCAGTGCAGCGATGTTCATGGTTGATGGCATCAATTGTAGTCCAAGTGTGTCAGCCATCCTTCTGGTGATTATGTTAATCTGTGATCCAGAATCTAGAAGTGTGCGGCATTTCTGATGGGTTCCGGCTGGTCCATGTATTGCCACTGGGGCGGATTCAAGATTTTCTAACATCTGCTTCAGAGATTGTCGATTGGTTGGATCGGTGACGGCTAGTTCTAGAGATGACAGCGTGCATGGGTCCAGTCTTTCCTCAATGGTGTGTATCAAGATTGGCTCCCAGTTGTCTGTTGACACCATGAGTTCGTTGAGAGTGGCGATCGTTCGAAGCACGGTATCATGTAGGCTGCGCAGCTGGTCTGCTGATCCATTTGTTCTGGGGTGTCCGAAAAGGTCTTGGATCGCGAATTTAATCAACAGCCGTTCATTTTGGTATCGATTCTTTAGTCGTTGCCAGGCATCCTGGTAACTGGTTTGTCCGCCAATTTACGTTGAGATTAGGGTTTTTGCTTGACCTGTTACATGATTCTCCAAATGAGGGAATTTTACTGCATCGCTGTAGTCTTGATTGTGGATGTATTCCGTAAAAATTTCGTAGAATCGTAGCCAATGTCGGTAGTCTACGTCAAAGTTTGGAATTTCTACTGGTGGTATTACAAACGGAGGTGCGATCGCGGGTTTATGTGTTGATGCAGAAGTCGATTGCGATCCTTTGCTCAGAAACGAAAAGTATTCTACTCGTACCACCTGAAATCTGTCATCGGTGTGTCCATAATTTTTTAAGGTTGGTTCCAGGTCTGTGAGGACATGGTATCCCGTGACGATTTCCTTCCATAGCTCCGTCATGTATTGTCTAACGTTTGTGGACACTTCCCGTCCTTCGGTGCGGTTGCACAGGAAGTCTTCCATACCGTCTAATCGTCCTTCATGTCTTCGTTTTATTATGTTAATCAAAGGGTTCTCCTTCGTTTCCTCGTGATGATTGTGCCTTTGGCTCGAGATTTTCGCCTGTTTTCTGGGGCGGGCCTGACACTGATGGGATTTCATCCGAAAATATTGCTTCATATTTTTTCACAAGCTCTTCTAGCGTTTTGGCCTTTGTGAAATACTCATTCTCAGGACTTAGAGCTAGCCCATGGAGCTTGGCATCATTTTTTTTAAACTGGGTCCATGAGTGAGTGAGCTGTCTAAGTCTCTCCTCGAAGTATCCTTCCTTGAGTTTACGCTCTGCGGAGTCCTTAGTGAAGTTTCTCATTAGCCTTTGGATGGGTAAGTTGCTTCCAATTTGCTTATCAATGAGCATTTGGATTACGGGGTCTGATTCTGATCCCATGGTTCCGATGTATCCCTTTTTTTTTATGTATGTATTTTATGATGTTTTTTTTTATTTTTTTTATTTTTGATTAGTTAAATTGCATTGCGGCTTGTGTTCAGGTTGTGATCCTCTAGAAAAGGATCACGTCCGGGTTACCAAATGTTCGTCCATAGAGCGTTATGCGGCAACTACGTCAAACTTGAACTCGAGGGAGTAACGGTAGTATAGGTAGGAGTCGTAGTCAAAGAACGTAAATAGTCTGACTAAATTTACCTGGATTCGGCAAGGGACTGCTCGGGTTGGGCAGACGCTTGCTGTGATCAGGCTGGAGTTGATATTCTTGAAGTCCTGGGGTGGTTTTCCTGAAGTACCGGTGGTATGGTGGCTGATTCCTTATCGGCCGTCCGTTTCACGGGAGCAACACTCGAAGTAGGTTAGGTAATGCAGGGTCTACTGGTGGTCCGTTTCACGGGAGCAACCCTTGAAGTAGACTGGTATGCCGCGGATTCTACTTGTGGTCCGTTTACACTGGAGCCACGCGAAGTAGATAGTTTTTAGAGAGTCCTACTTTGTGAATCGTTTTCCACAGGATCACATGAAGTAGGTCAATTTTAAGTGCCGTAGTTTCAACACAGAGTAACGAGACGATTGACTCGATTGACGATCTCGCAACTATCTTTATTTCAGAAGAACAATTCTTATATAAGATACTAAATTATACATTCTTAAATCTAAGTAAGGTCAATGTTATGGACGTGCTAAAACTAATGTTAATGCCAGGGTCACCCACCTCTGAGTCTGCTGACTCAGATTGTTTGTTCATGTACTGCTTGTACATGCATATCGGCTAAGCTAGCCGGGTTTTGCTTGCTTCGGTCTGTCGGTCATTCTTCCCGCTGGTAATGCTGATTTCTGCTTCTGGCGCCTTCTACTAGTGCTGGGTTATTAGGTTGGATATTGTTTTGTGCTTATTGCTGAAAGGTTAGTGGGTCTGTATATATCAACATGCTGATGCATATTGATTGGATCAAATTACTACGTGTGCATATAGGGTAGTAGGTCTTGGCACTAGGTGCCAACAGAGATAATTCACTCTATATGTTATTTGCAGTATTCTGATTGTACTTATGTAAATAATTCTCCTGTTATATTTCTTGTTCTAATTTAAAATTTGTTTTCAATGGTTTATCATATTTTCTTGAGTTTTCTAAATTTTATTTTTCGCTAAGGATATAATTGGTTTGACATAATGTCATTAAACCTGCCGAGTCCAGCAGCCACCGGAAAGAAGTTTGACCGGCAACAATTTAAGCGTTGTGTCATTTGAATATTTAAACCAAATCAATTAAATAAATTGTATTCATACTTAGAAATTGAACACTGCTTTTTATTATGGCTTAGATTCGGAACATTAAACAAAGCTCGGGAAAACGCTCGGTAACGGAACATTGCTGACCACATTGGTAAATTGTTTTTGTTGTGAAAAACCACAACGTCTTTCTTGGGATGAAAGCTTACCTCAGGGTTTTTACGCCGAGTGGCAGAAGATCTGAAAGAGCTTCAGTCACATCCAACGTGCAGAATTTCCTCGGCTGGCGCTTACGTCATGGATTTGGTGACGCCAGCATTGAAGCCTACGGAGCATGTGTCTACATAGTTTCCAGGTCGCCAGGGGCTGAGAGCCGCCTTCTACGTGCGAAGTCTCGAGTGTCGCCTCTTAAGACATTAACTGTGCCGAAGTTAGAGCTGGATGGACCTAAGTTGTTGGCGAGAATGATGGCAGAGGTTTACAGACTAGGCGCTTACAAAGGGAATTATTTTTGTTGGTGCCACTTTTCAGTTGTGTTATCCTGAATTCGAGATGAGCCTGCGAGGTTTAAAGTTTTTGTCGCCAACCGCGTGTAAACCATCCAAAATTGGACGAATTCCATAAAGTATCGTTATGTGCCCACGTCGAAAAATCCAGCTGATATCTTATATTGAGGAACCCTCCCACCAGAGTTGATCGGATTTAGTGTATGGTGTCAGGGGCCGCCCCATCTTTTTAAGACATAGGAGCACTGACCTGCGATGATAGTAATCGAGAAGCCAGCGTTAGAGCTTCGCTCTTTAATTATATTGGTGAAGTCGCCATATGCAGACCTCGTGGCGTTATGCAAATACGTTAACTGCTTTCCAGCTCTTCAGCAAGTATTTGCGTATAAGTATAGGAAATAAGGAAGACGGGTTCGGCATAAAGGAATTACCGTTCATGATCTCAAGGTGGGGACTCACAAGCTTTTGTGGCCAGTTCAGCGCGCTCATTTAGCTACGAGAAGTTGGATCGGGTGAAATGATATTTTTTGGAAAAAAAGGGTGCAATCGATTGCCCATCAAATGACCACTAATGACCATCAATATTTTGAAATGACCACCTCCCGAAATTTAGAATTTTGAAAAAACTTTTAGTTTTTGAAATATTTAAGTGTTCAGTTTATCTCATTTTTTTTCACAGGTGAAACAAAATTTCAAAAAAAAAACTACAATATTTTCAAATGACCACCTACCGTTTTGAAATTATTTAAAATTGAACATAGTTAAAAATTTTTTTTTTAATATCGAAATGCAATTGACCACAAATGGTCATCTTTTAGAATTTTGAAAAAACCTTTAGTTTTTAAAATATTTAAGTTTTTAGTTTTGGTCATTTTTTGGCCAGGTAAAAAAAAAATTTCAAAAAAAAAACTACTGAGTTCGTTTTTCATTAGTGTGATAAACCTTAGGAAGGAAACTTCTTTCCGAAATTGCGCGTAGGTGCACCTTTCGATTGCAGGATCGGGAGCCTTCACGGCTGGAGCAGCAGCCACCTTGGCAGCTGCAGACGGCGGCAGCAGCGATGCGGGCGACCTCCCCCCATTGGAAGGGTGCAGGCTAGAGTCCAGAATGGAGTCAGACCTGGACGTCCTGGCTATCGTGATCGTTGTTTAAGGTTTGTTCCAACTTCAAATCCCGAGAACCCGATTGGATGTCGCGGTCCAGCGGGTAATTCTGACTGCATGAGCGACGATTTTCCAACAGACCATCCTGCACCTTCACCACCGCTATGGTTGGTTCTGCTTTTGACGAAGCAGTGGGACCATTGGTGCCGTCGAGACGAGTGGAGTGTGCAGGTACCCTCATGGAGTGCTTTGCCATTCCCACCTGAATGATATGCTCCAGGTTACGTTCACTCAAGCGGTGAAGGTAAGGGAGGCTGAGAATATTGTGCTCCAGAGAAATGTTCAGGGAAGGCGAGCTGGCTACTCCTGGTGCCCTCTTCTGGGCCGTATCATGATGGATATAACGGTTTTCATTAACCGTGGCACTCTCGATGAAGGTGATAAGGTGTGTTCCTTGTAGGTAGATGTAAGTGCCATTGTCGACACTCACACGAGCCGGGCGATCGTTTATGATGAGGATTCCCTCGTCCACATACGTGATGGGATGCAGGTCAAGATCTTCTCAACGCCAGATGGCAAAACGTTACTCCCGATGACATGGAGCAGTTTTTTACAGTGTGGATCTCTCCGCTATGACCTTGTCCTCTAGTCTGAGCATTGTGTCGTGATGTGACACGGGAAAAATTGTAATCTTGACGCAAGCTGACTTAATTTTAGGAAACTTGATAATGAAATGAATAATGTTAGCGGATTGTAAAATTTTAACGGACGCAACGGACAATATATCTTTGATGGGGGTATCTGTGGGCTCCTCTATCCACATACTTTCCAGGTCTGCATGATCTAATATGCTAGGGCTAACTATATTGATTTTGGCGAGCGCTATTGTAAGCAATAAATTTTGCAGCTCCATTGTAATCATCCTATTCCGAGATAATAACATCTCGTATAGGTGTCCCGAATCAATTTCGGATTCTTTAGCCGACCTCAGAATTTGATTGACTGTGTTGGTAATGTTATTTATCTGTTCTTGTACTTTACTGTTAATATTGACCTGTCTATTGTTTGCATTAATGAGCTGGAATTCGGTAAGCCTAACTTTTTCAAAATCCTCCGCGTCTGGCGTTCCCGCCACTACCTTTAACGCCGCTCCCAAGAAGTCTAAACTCCTAGCTACTCTATGGTGGATGATCAGTGACTCGAGCAGGTCACGCAGGTGAGCGACATCTACGCTCAAAAGTTTCTGCATGTGTGACTGGGGAAACATGTGAATCATGTTATTAGTCTCTTCCACCACGCGCCTGTATTCTGAGAGATTTGCCGTGTGTCTCACGAATGCAAATTCTTCCCATACTAATATTCGACCATCAATGATGGGAATGTATTTGGCCTCCACGGACTACTCCGTGACGTGTGCCGATGTTAGGGTCAAAAGGAATAACAGAGGTATAGTAGTGAATCTGTAATTTTCGGATTTATTGTAGTGTTTTGCAAAATTTAAGAAGCCCACCACCAAGCATATAAAATAAAGCGTAGAATAGCCTAAGTAAAAACAATGGTAATGACAAATAAAAAATAAGAAAACTTATGCCAATTGGCTAGGATTAAAAAATGTGAAAAAAAGGTAGTAAAAATTATCAGACGAATCAAGTCAACATGACCATGTCTCGTCTACCTAAGGTTGTCCTTGTGGACCACTCTCCCCTTAATGAGGACTGTGGTCCCCATGTCCGCTACCACAACTTTCTCTTCACACAATGGAGAGAGTTTGTTGCCTAGTCGCCTGTTGGATTTTACTAGGACTTTTTCGCCAACCTCGAACACCATGTTTTGTCGGGAAGCATTTTCCCTGTTTCTGAGCTTATCTTGGGCAATCCTAATCTTATCCTGAATCTCATACAATGGTTCTTCCGATTGTGTTTGTATCACGTCGGCCGGCCTCTTGTCGATGACCGAATGGATAGAATTATTGTGTCTGGCTGTGGCCAGCAAGATTAGCTCGACGGTATCACTGATGCCTTTATCAATTTTAAGGCACCTGGCGAGCTCCACCAGAGTGCTGTGGAAGCGCTCCACTTGTCCGTTTGAGGTACTGTGGAGGGGCGGTGGGTTTGAAACGTTAACGCCGAAATGGTTTTCCAGCATGGTCAAAATGGTGTGCGATTTTAACGATGGTTCGTTATCGCAATATATGACCTTGGTTTTAGGGAAAACATTCATCAGCAGTAGTAATGCCGGTTTCAGGTCCTCTATGGTTCTTGAGAAAATTGGTTGGACTATGGCAAATTTCGAGAATTGGTCAATGCACGTAAGGAAATGTTTTTTGTCCGTGGAAAAAATGTCTATGTGTAGCATTTCTCCTACATGAGATGGGAGTGGCGTCTCGCGAAGCTCTTGATTTTTGGGGTGTCTGTCATACTTCGCCTTAGCGCATGTCCTACAATTTAGCCATTTTCGGGAAGTAGTAGTCGAAGAGTACTTGCTTCACGTTTTCTTGGGCAGACCTGTGAGCTCTGTTGTGCTCGACAGTGAGAATTTCCCGTCTTTCGTCAATTGCAAAAATATCCGTTACTCGGTTTTTGCAGTGCAAAAATTTGGTGGCAGGGAACTGCCGAACCAATTTGTCCTGTACCATTGCTAGCGTGTGCAAATCGCAATGGATGGCGTTTACGCCTTTAGGAACTATTACGTCCGCGAGCTCCTCCAGCAATGACTCCTCGCAAGAGAAGTCAATGTTATGCCGTCTCTTATTTCCAAAGAGAACGAAGCTGCGTTTCGACGAACAGCGGGCTTCTTCCAGAGTTATCTGGTTTTGGAAGCAATTTAGAGGATTGTCCGTTGATGGGATAGCGTGGGTTAGCGACAGCTCACTGTGTATTGTGGCCGCGCTTGAAAACGCCTCCTCTTCTTCTACAACGTTGCGTTGTTGCCTCGAGAGGGCATCTGCAACGAGGTTGTCTTTGCCAGGCATGTAATGAACCTTGGCACCATACTCGTCGATGCGTTCTTTCCACCTTTTAATTTTCGTATTCGGATTAGAATCCGACACCGCGTAGGTCAGAGGTTGGTGGTCAGTGTAGACATTTATGTCTTTGACCCCATACAGGTAGTGACGCAGCTTTCCTAGTGCCCAAACTATGGCTAACAGCTCCCTTTCGTTGGTAGCGTAGTTAACCTCTCTGTCCTTTAAGGTCCTGGAGATCATAGTGATGGGTCGTCCCTTTTGGGAAAGCACTGCACCAATGCCGTATGCCGAGGCATCTGTCGTTAGATCAAATGCCATTTTATAATCGGGATAGCTGAGGATGACATCCTCTGAAACCAGAATGTTTCGCAACTTATGGAAAGCAAGCCACCTCTATTAATGACAATAAAGCCCAAGAAACTAACGCTCTTTTTAAAGAAACGCGATTTTTGTGCCGACACCCTCATGTTGGCGTCGAGCAGGCTCTTAAGAACCCAATCCACATGCCGTATGTGGGCGTTTTCGTCTTCTGAAAAAACGATGACATCATCAACGTAGACATAGATAAATTTGCCAATCTGCTCCCGATGCTGGCAGCATTCTTCAAGCCAAACGGAAGCCGGCGAAACTCGTACTTTCCTCCGTTAACGGAAAAGGAAGTCTTTTCGCGGTCACGCTCTGCCAGAGTGATCTGGTGGTAGCCTGACTTCAGATCAAGTGTCGTGAAGTATTTGGCTTTGCCTAAATTGCCTAGTATCATAGAGATATTTGGCATGGGATAGCGATCGGGTATCGTCCTCTCGTTAAATTTGCGAAAGTCCAACACGTGTCGCATTTTTCGGTTGCCCGCTTCGTCAGTGCCCTTTTTGTCTACTACCCATATTGGGTTGTTGTTGGGGGACTTTGATTTTTGTATTATGCCATTCTTTAGCAACTCTTGGATTTCGCTGTTGACAAAATCTGCAGCCCCCATTGGGTATGGGTAAAGCTTTGCATAAATGGGCTCCTCGCTTACCGTGCTGATGGTAGCTACCACCGACGTGTTGTAAGGCAGGGCCTCGTTGGGGTTTGCGAAGGCTTCCTTTCGTTTGCCAAGCATTTTGATAAAGGCATCTTTAACTAGAGGTGACGCCATGGATCGAATGTATCATGAATGGCGATTCTACTGGGCGGTCACCTTTCAATCCCTCGTATGGACGGATGAAACTTTTTGCCGCCGTATCTATTAAAAGTCTCATATCTACCCCCGCTACTCTTCGTCGGATGACAGGGATTTTCACCTAAAAAAATAATTGCGTCCGAATCATATTCATGGACAGCATCGTCACTGACTTCTTGTGCCGCGCTTGAAGCTGCGGCGGTGTAATCTTCGGTTTCGTTTGGGCCCTGAGTAATGTGGCTTACCCTCTGCCTTTTGTGCGGGCCGGATTGATCGGATCCGGCCGGCTTCCTATTTTGGTAGGTCGGCGCTTGAGATGGCTTGAGCATCCTAGGGCTCTGGCGTGTTTTCACGATGCCTGTCGCTGCCCGAAGCGGAGTTCACCTGAGCCTTGTGTTGTTTAGTGAAGTGCGGGTTTTTGCCCGCACTCACTTGGGAGTGCCCTTGATAGGACGTTTGTTGGCGATCTTGCGCCTTTGGAACTTGCTTCCTGTCCCTAACCTCCAGGCTCTTCGCGAACGATGCTGCAAAGTTGTACCTCTCGTGGTTTGATTCCACTTTGCCGAGAAAAGGACATCGGAGAGGCTGCGCTTGAGACCCGAAATAAAAATGCGGAGCGCATCACCCCGGAATTTTTTGCATAAAATTCTTGCCGCCGATGCTTTGTACGACATAGTTGCCTTATTAGTAAGCAAGGTGAGTTTTTCTCGACCTTGTCAAAGTATCGGCCGTCCGTTTCACGAGAGCAACACTCGAAGTAGGTTAGGTAATGCAGGGTCTACTGGTGGTCCGTTTCACGGGAGCAACCCTTGAAGTAGACTGGTATGCCGCGGATTCTACTTGTGGTCCGTTTACACTGGAGCCACGCGAAGTGGATAGTTTTTAGAGAGTCCTACTTTGTGAATCGTTTTCCACAGGATCACATGAAGTAGGTCAATTTTAAGTGCCGTAGTTTCAACACAGAGTAACGAGACGATTGACTCGATTGACGATCTCGCAACTATCTTTATTTCAGAAGAACAATTCTTATATAAGATACTAAATTATACATTCTTAAATCTAAGTAAGGTCAATGTTATGGACGTGCTAAAACTAATGTTAATGCCAGGGTCACCCACCTCTGAGTCTGCTGACTCAGATTGTTTGTTCATGTACTGCTTGTACATGCATATCGGCTAAGCTAGCCGGGTTTTGCTTGCTTCGGTCTGTCGGTCATTCTTCCCGCTGGTAATGCTGATTTCTGCTTCTGGCGCCTTCTACTAGTGCTGGGTTATTAGGTTGGATATTGTTTTGTGCTTATTGCTAAAAGGTTAGTGGGTCTGTATATATCAACATGCTGATGCATATTGATTGGATCAAATTACTACGTGTGCATATAGGGTAGTAGGTCTTGGCACTAGGTGCCAACAGAGATAATTCACTCTATATGTTATTTGCAGTATTCTGATTGTACTTATGTAAATAATTCTCCTGTTATATTTCTTGTTCTAATTTAAAATTTGTTTTCAATGGTTTATCATATTTTCTTGAGTTTTCTAAATTTTATTTTTCGCTAAGGATATAATTGGTTTGACATAATGTCATTAAACCTGCCGAGTCCAGCAGCCACCGGAAAGAAGTTTGACCGGCAACAATTTAAGCGTTGTGTCATTTGAATATTTAAACCAAATCAATTAAATAAATTGTATTCATACTTAGAAATTGAACACTGCTTTTTATTATGGCTTAGATTCGGAACATTAAACAAAGCTCGGGAAAACGCTCGGTAACGGAACATTGCTGACCACATTGGTAAATTGTTTTTGTTGTGAAAAACCACAACGTCTTTCTTGGGATGAAAGCTTACCTCAGGGTTTTTACGCCGAGTGGCAGAAGATCTGAAAGAGCTTCAGTCACATCCAACGTGCAGAATTTCCTCGGCTGGCGCTTACGTCATGGATTTGGTGACGCCAGCATTGAAGCCTACGGAGCATGTGTCTACATAGTTTCCAGGTCGCCAGGGGCTGAGAGCCGCCTTCTACGTGCGAAGTCTCGAGTGTCGCCTCTTAAGACATTAACTGTGCCGAAGTTAGAGCTGGATGGACCTAAGTTGTTGGCGAGAATGATGGCAGAGGTTTACAGACTAGGCGCTTACAAAGGGAATTATTTTTGTTGGTGCCACTTTTCAGTTGTGTTATCCTGAATTCGAGATGAGCCTGCGAGGTTTAAAGTTTTTGTCGCCAACCGCGTGTAAACCATCCAAAATTGGACGAATTCCATAAAGTATCGTTATGTGCCCACGTCGAAAAATCCAGCTGATATCTTATATTGAGGAACCCTCCCACCAGAGTTGATCGGATTTAGTGTATGGTGTCAGGGGCCGCCCCATCTTTTTAAGACATAGGAGCACTGACCTGCGATGATAGTAATCGAGAAGCCAGCGTTAGAGCTTCGCTCTTTAATTATATTGGTGAAGTCGCCATATGCAGACCTCGTGGCGTTATGCAAATACGTTAACTGCTTTCCAGCTCTTCAGCAAGTATTTGCGTATAAGTATAGGAAATAAGGAAGACGGGTTCGGCATAAAGGAATTACCGCTCATGATCTCAAGGTGGGGACTCACAAGCTTTTGTGGCCAGTTCAGCGCGCTCATTTAGCTACGAGAAGTTGGATCGGGTGAAATGATATTTTTTGGAAAAAAAGGGTGCAATCGATTGCCCATCAAATGACCACTAATGACCATCAATATTTTGAAATGACCACCTCCCGAATTTTAGAATTTTGAAAAAACTTTTAGTTTTTGAAATATTTAAGTGTTCAGTTTATCTCATTTTTTTTCACAGGTGAAACAAAATTTCAAAAAAAAAACTACAATATTTTCAAATGACCACCTACCGTTTTGAAATTATTTAAAATTGAACATAGTTAAAAATTTTTCTTTTAATATCGAAATGCAATTGACCACAAATGGTCACCTTTTAGAATTTTGAAAAAACCTCTAGTTTTTAAAATATTTAAGTTTTTAGTTTTGGTCATTTTTTGGCCAGGTAAAAAAAAAATTTCAAAAAAAAAACTACTGAGTTCGTTTTTCATTAGTGTGATAAACCTTAGGAAGGAAACTTCTTTCCGAAATTGCGCGTAGGCGCACCTTTCGATTGCAGGATCGGGAGCCTTCACGGCTGGAGCAGCAGCCACCTTGGCAGCTGCAGACGGCGGCAGCAGCGATGCGGGCGACCTCCCCCCATTGGAAGGGTGCAGGCTAGAGTCCAGAATGGAGTCAGACCTGGACGTCCTGGCTATCGTGATCGTTGTTTAAGGTTTGTTCCAACTTCAAATCCCGAGAACCCGATGGGATGTCGCGGTCCAGCGGGTAATTCTGACTGCATGAGCGACGATTTTCCAACAGACCATCCTGCACCTTCACCACCGCTATGGTTGGTTCTGCTTTTGACGAAGCAGTGGGACCATTGGTGCCGTCGAGACGAGTGGAGTGTGCAGGTACCCTCATGGAGTGCTTTGCCATTCCCACCTGAATGATATGCTCCAGGTTACGTTCACTCAAGCGGTGAAGGTAAGGGAGGCTGAGAATATTGTGCTCCAGAGAAATGTTCAGGGAAGGCGAGCTGGCTACTCCTGGTGCCCTCTTCTGGGCCGTATCATGATGGATATAACGGTTTTCATTAACCGTGGCACTCTCGATGAAGGTGATAAGGTGTGTTCCTTGTAGGTAGATGTAAGTGCCATTGTCGACACTCACACGAGCCGGGCGATCGTTTATGATGAGGATTCCCTCGTCCACATACGTGATGGGATGCAGGTCAAGATCTTCTCAACGCCAGATGGCAAAACGTTACTCCCGATGACATGGAGCAGTTTTTTACAGTGTGGATCTCTCCGCTATGACCTTGTCCTCTAGTCTGAGCATTGTGTCGTGATGTGACACGGGAAAAATTGTAATCTTGACGCAAGCTGACTTAATTTTAGGAAACTTGATAATGAAATGAATAATGTTAGCGGATTGTAAAATTTTAACGGACGCAACGGACAATATATCTTTGATGGGGGTATCTGTGGGCTCCTCTATCCACATACTTTCCAGGTCTGCATGATCTAATATGCTAGGGCTAACTATATTGATTTTGGCGAGCGCTGTTGTAAGCAATAAATTTTGCAGCTCCATTGTAATCATCCTATTCCGAGATAATAACATCTCGTATAGGTGTCCCGAATCAATTTCGGATTCTTTAGCCGACCTCAGAATTTGATTGACTGTGTTGGTAATGTTATTTATCTGTTCTTGTACTTTACTGTTAATATTGACCTGTCTATTGTTTGCATTAATGAGCTGGAATTCGGTAAGCCTAACTTTTTCAAAATCCTCCGCGTCTGGCGTTCCCGCCACTACCTTTAACGCCGCTCCCAAGAAGTCTAAACTCCTAGCTACTCTATGGTGGATGATCAGTGACTCGAGCAGGTCACGCAGGTGAGCGACATCTACGCTCAAAAGTTTCTGCATGTGTGACTGGGGAAACATGTGAATCATGTTATTAGTCTCTTCCACCACGCGCCTGTATTCTGAGAGATTTGCCGTGTGTCTCACGAATGCAAATTCTTCCCATACTAATATTCGACCATCAATGATGGGAATGTATTTGGCCTCCACGGACTACTCCGTGACGTGTGCCGATGTTAGGGTCAAAAGGAATAACAGAGGTATAGTAGTGAATCTGTAATTTTTGGATTTATTGTAGTGTTTTGCAAAATTTAAGAAGCCCACCACCAAGCATATAAAATAAAGCGTAGAATAGCCTAAGTAAAAACAATGGTAATGACAAATAAAAAATAAGAAAACTTATGCCAATTGGCTAGGATTAAAAAATGTGAAAAAAAGGTAGTAAAAATTATCAGACGAATCAAGTCAACATGACCATGTCTCGTCTACCTAAGGTTGTCCTTGTGGACCACTCTCCCCTTAATGAGGACTGTGGTCCCCATGTCCGCTACCACAACTTTCTCTTCACACAATGGAGAGAGTTTGTTGCCTAGTCGCCTGTTGGATTTTACTAGTACTTTTTCGCCAACCTCGAACACCATGTTTTGTCGGGAAGCATTTTCCCTGTTTCTGAGCTTATCTTGGGCAATCCTAATCTTATCCTGAATCTCATACAATGGTTCTTCCGATTGTGTTTGTATCACGTCGGCCGGCCTCTTGTCGATGACCGAATGGATAGAATTATTGTGTCTGGCTGTGGCCAGCAAGATTAGCTCGACGGTATCACTGATGCCTTTATCAATTTTAAGGCACCTGGCGAGCTCCACCAGAGTGCTGTGGAAGCGCTCCACTTGTCCGTTTGAGGTACTGTGGAGGGGCGGTGGGTTTGAAACGTTAACGCCGAAATGGTTTTCCAGCATGGTCAAAATGGTGTGCGATTTTAACGATGGTTCGTTATCGCAATGTATGACCTTGGTTTTAGGGAAAACATTCATCAGCAGTAGTAATGCCGGTTTCAGGTCCTCTATGGTTCTTGAGAAAATTGGTTGGACTATGGCAAATTTCGAGAATTGGTCAATGCACGTAAGGAAATGTTTTTTGTCCGTGGAAAAAATGTCTATGTGTAGCATTTCTCCTACATGAGATGGGAGTGGCGTCTCACGAAGCTCTTGATTTTTGGGGTGTCTGTCATACTTCGCCTTAGCGCATGTCCTACAATTAGCGACTATTTCACTTGCTAGTTTAGCCATTTTCGGGAAGTAGTAGTCGGAGAGTACTTGCTTCACGTTTTCTTGGGCAGACCTGTGAGCTCTGTTGTGCTCGACAGTGAGAATTTCCCGTCTTTCGTCAATTGCAAAAATATCCGTTACTCGGTTTTTGCAGTGCAAAAATTTGGTGGCAGGGAACTGCCGAACCAATTTGTCCTGTACCATTGCTAGCGTGTGCAAATCGCAATGGAAGGCGTTTACGCCTTTAGGAACTATTACGTCCGCGAGCTCCTCCAGCAATGACTCCTCGCAAGAGAAGTCAATGTTATGCCGTCTCTTATTTCCAAAGAGAACGAAGCTGCGTTTCGACGAACAGCGGGCTTCTTCCAGAGTTATCTGGTTTTGGAAGCAATTTAGAGGATTGTCCGTTGATGGGATAGCGTGGGTTAGCGACAGCTCACTGTGTATTGTGGCCGCGCTTGAAAACGCCTCCTCTTCTTCTACAACGTTGCGTTGTTGCCTCGAGAGGGCATCTGCAACGAGGTTGTCTTTGCCAGGCATGTAATGAACCTTGGCACCATACTCGTCGATGCGTTCTTTCCACCTTTTAATTTTCGTATTCGGATTAGAATCCGACACCGCGTAGGTCAGAGGTTGGTGGTCAGTGTAGACATTTATGTCTTTGACCCCATACAGGTAGTGACGCAGCTTTCCTAGTGCCCAAACTATGGCTAACAGCTCCCTTTCGTTGGTAGCGTAGTTAACCTCTCTGTCCTTTAAGGTCCTGGAGATCATAGTGATGGGTCGTCCCTTTTGGGAAAGCACTGCACCAATGCCGTATGCCGAGGCATCTGTCGTTAGATCAAATGCCATTTTATAATCGGGATAGCTGAGGATGACATCCTCTGAAACCAGAATGTTACGCAACTTATGGAAAGCAAGCCACCTCTATTAATGACAATAAAGCCCAAGAAACTAACCCTCTTTTTAAAGAAACGCGATTTTTGTGCCGACTCCCTCATGTTGGCGTCGAGCAGGCTCTTAAGAACCCAATCCACATGCCGTATGTGGGCGTTTTCGTCTTCTGAAAAAACGATGACATCATCAACGTAGACATAGATAAATTTGCCAATCTGCTCCCGATGCTGGCAGCATTCTTCAAGCCAAACGGAAGCCGGCGAAACTCGTACTTTCCTCCGTTAACGGAAAAGGAAGTCTTTTCGCGGTCACGCTCTGCCAGAGTGATCTGGTGGTAGCCTGACTTCAGATCAAGTGTCGTGAAGTATTTGGCTTTGCCTAAATTCCCTAGTATCATAGAGATATTTGGCATGGGATAGCGATCGGGTATCGTCCTCTCGTTAAATTTGCGAAAGTCCAACACGAGTCGCATTTTTCGGTTGCCCGCTTCGTCAGTGCCCTTTTTGTCTACTACCCATATTGGGTTGTTGTTGGTGGACTTTGATTTTTGTATTATGCCATTCTTTAGCAACTCTTGGATTTCGCTGTTGACAAAATCTGCAGCCCCCATTGGGTATGGGTAAAGCTTTGCATAAATGGGCTCCTCGCTTACCGTGCTGATGGTAGCTACCACCGACGTGTTGTAAGGCAGGGCCTCGTTGGGGTTTGCGAAGGCTTCCTTTCGTTTGCCAAGCATTTTGATAAAGGCATCTTTAACTAGAGGTGACGCCATGGATCGAATGTATCATGAATGGCGATTCTACTGGGCGGTCACCTTTCAATCCCTCGTATGGACGGATGAAACTTTTTGCCGCCGTATCTATTAAAAGTCTCATATCTACCCCCGCTACTCTTCGTCGGATGACAGGGATTTTCACCTAAAAAAATAATTGCGTCCGAATCATATTCATGGACAGCATCGTCACTGACTTCTTGTGCCGCGCTTGAAGCTGCGGCGGTGTAATCTTCGGTTTCGTTTGGGCCCTGAGTAATGTGGCTTACCCTCTGCCTTTTGTGCGGGCCGGATTGATCGGATCCGGCCGGCTTCCTATTTTGGTAGGCCGGCGCTTGAGATGGCTTGAGCATCCTAGGGCTCTGGCGTGTTTTCACGATGCCTGTCGCTGCCCGAAGCGGAGTTCACCTGAGCCTTGTGTTGTTTAGTGAAGTGCGGGTTTTTGCCCGCACTCACTTGGGAGTGCCCTTGATAGGACGTTTGTTGGCGATCTTGCGCCTTTGGAACTTGCTTCCTGTCCCTATCCTCCAGGCTCTTCGCGAACTATGCTGCAAAGGTGTACCTCTCGTGGTTTGATTCCACTTTGCCGAGAAAAGGACATCGGAGAGGCTGCGCTTGAGACCCGAAATAAAAATGCGGAGCGCATCACCCCGGAATTTTTTGCATAAAATTCTTGCCGCCGATGCTTTGTACGACATAGTTGCCTTATTAGTAAGCAAGGTGAGTTTTTCTCGACCTTGTCAAAGTACTGCAGAAGCGTGAGGCTTCCCTATCTGAAGGTACCCATCTCCTGCTCGATGACGTGAATCTGTCGCTTTTCACTATATGTGAAATCGAGGCGGTCTATAATCGCATCAAAATTCAATATTGTGCCGAACGAGGTTAGCACTGCATCGGCAGGGCCCCTAATCTTACTCCTAATTATGACTGCCGCCTGATAATGGCGTGAGCTATTAACATAATTCCTTAAAATGTAATATGCTGCTACTTCCGCTGGCCGCCAAGAGACGTATGTTTCTTGTGCCCCCGTAAATTCGGGCAGACTTTTAACGGCATCTAAAGGCTCGTTGCATTGAACATTGCCTTTGATATCAATGGGCTCTTAAACCTCGATTTTTGGAGCTTTTACTTGTGTGGGTGCGACTTGCACCGCTGCCACCTGGGCGGCCAACTGCTCTATGTCTTGGCACAATTACTGCTCTTTGTTGACCCTTTCCGCCAAGGCATGGTTAACCGCGGCCTGAATTACAACTTTAAGCTGCTCAGCTTAAAGTTACTAGCGTATGGTTTATTCTTCCTGTACTGCTGGAATGGAGAGCTCATATGTGGCCAAGTTAAATCGCACTGGTAGAGGAATGCTTGCTCAAGCTATTCTGCCCATGAAGGCAGTTGCCATGGCAAAGGGTGTGCGGGGTCGGAGCCGCCGCTTTAGCAACAAAGTAAATGAGCTCGTCGAATCGAGCCGGTGCCCTGTCAAGCAGCGATAGGGTCAGGGGTATGCGGGGACTGAGCCTCCGCTATGAAAAAAACAAAGAAATAAATAACAAAAATTTGCCACACAAATTCATATGCAGCAGTATCGGGTTCCCAGCAATGGCGTGGGGCAATAAAAAAATGTATTGTGAGGCAAATACTAAGAATTTAGGGTCTAAGCAAAAAGACACAACGAATAATATAAATGAATTCACAATTTGTGAATATCCAAGCGTCAGAATTAAACGCCAATATTAAGTGAAAAATAATTTTAAATAAATTCACGACTATTTTGTTCGTTAGTGGCGGCCTAGTGCTTAGAGATATCTAATATCCGTACTTATTTTTGGCAATAAAATTCAAACAATACACAGACAGCATAAAATCAATACTATTATCGCACATATAACTCACCAATAAATTGTCAATCAAATAATGAGTTAAATAATCTTTATTTAATATAAATTTAACACAAAAATATTAAAGTGGAGCTGCAGAAATTATTCTGGCAGCGATTCATTTCATTTAGTTTGAAGCTAAACTAATGCAGATATAGGAAAGCATATAGTTGGAGGTGCTCACTTACATGTTTCCCCAATATTATATTATATATCACTGTGGACGGAAGTCCACGAGGTGCCGACCTGCATGCCTAGGCGTGCGCAAGGAAACTCTATATATAGCCGAAGAATTAAAAATTTTCTGTAGGCAACCGATCTAAATGAATGATATACCAATCGAAAGGTATTGTTTCAATTAGAAACATATTCCAAAAGTTATTTGGTTTGGGAGAAATTAGGGTGAAAGTAAACAATTTTTTTATTACTAAAGTGGGACTGGTGGACACATTTTAGTCCCCAGATATAATATTTTTATATATTCGCATTCTAGAGCTAAATAGGCGTCGATTGGTACCTCAATCGGGCATACCCCGATCCGACATTTCATTCAGAAGTTATTCGAAAAATTCGATTTTTTCTTCTTCTTCAAAATGAAGCCAGTTTGCGTCGGTTTGCACTATTTTTATCTTAAAAATCCTGAAAAAAATTGGAAAATGTTTGTTACTATCATATGAGCAACTATTGTTCTACAACTTTTTGAAATACCTTAAGCTTACGTCAAAAAATTAAAAAAACTTTCTTAATGAAAAAATGCATAACTTTATAATTAAAAAAGATATTAAAAAGAGCTTTACACCGTTGAAATGGTTTTTTAAATATCAATTTCACTTTCTTTGAGACCAAACGTCTCAATCCAGGAATTGACCAGAACGATGGAATGGCGTTATGTTCCTTTACTTTCCTACGTCTTTGAACCCGGCAGACATCCTCTCGCGTGGTGCTCTTCCCAAGGAGTTAGTTACTGACAACCTGTGGTCCGATGGTCCTGCGTTTCTACTTGGACTTCAAGACCAGTGGCCTGCAGCGGTGCTATCTGAAAAACCCACTCTGGAGCTAAGGGCAAGGGTTCTGCTAATCAAATCCCCGTACGTTGACGTGACAGCTGGTTGAAAGTACGCCAACTCTTTTCCAGCACTGCAGCGTGTGTTTGCTTATGTGCACAAGTTCTCACAGCAAGTCCGTTACAAGGTTGTCACACTGCTAGCGACATCAAGGCTGGAACCCACCTACTATTGCTTCTGGGGCAGCATGTGTATTTTTGGGATGACATAAAGGCGCTTCAGAATGGAAAGGAAATTTCGTCAGCCAGCATACTTGCCACATCCTCTCCTTTTTTAGATAAGTTTGGCCTGTTGCGTGTGGACGGTCGCTTAAGAAATTCTACATTGGATTTTGATAGTCGTCATCCAATTATATTGCCTAGAAGCCATCCAGTAGTTACTCGGGCTATAATTGTTGATTGAATACTGGCCGATTGGGGGGAGGAGTCAGCGGTTGCCAAGTCTTCGGAGTGACTGGTGTGGATTTTTGCGGCCCATTTTACTATAAGCCAGAAGTTCGTAATAAAGCTCCCGTAAAATGTTACGTAAGTGTTTTCATTTGCTTTGCTACTAAAGCCGTGCACTTAGAGCTTGTAAAGGATCTATCCACATCTGCGTTTTTACATGCTTTAAAACGGTTTATATGCACTCGCCGAAAGCCTCAGCACATTTGGTCTGACAATGCGACCAATTTTGTTGGAGCTAAAAACGAGCTAAAGGAGCTGCTCCACCTCTTCATAAGCGATGAGCATCAACAAGCGCTTCTGGAGTTTTGCGCGATTGAGTCCATCGAGTGGCATTTTATTCCTCCTCGATCTCCGCATTTTGGTGGACTCTGGGAAGCGGCTGTTAAAACCGCAAAGCATCATTTTTAACGGGCTGTTGGATCCTCAGTTCTTGGATTTGACGAGCTGCGAACTCTGCTTTGTCACATTGGTGCTGCCATAAACTCACGGCCTTTATTGCCTCTTTCAGAGGATCCTGCAGACCTTGATGTTCTAACGCCATCCCATTTTTTAACTGGTGGGTTGTCAGTCAGTTTTATCGAGCCTGATGTCACAAAGCTGAATTTCAACCGTATGGACAGCTGGCAGCGTGTGTCTTTTCTGCAGTAGTCTTTCTGGGCCCGATGGAAGGAGGACGAGCTGCGAACTCTGCTTTGTCACATTGGTGCTGCCATAAACTCTTTCCTCTTTCAGAGGATCCTGCAGACCTTGATGTTCTAACGCCATCCCATTTTTTAACTGGTGGTCCGTCAGTCAGTTTTATCGAGCCTGATGTCACAAAGCTGAATTTCAACCGTATGGACAGCTGGCAGCGTGTGTCTTTTCTGCAGTAGTCTTTCTGGGCCCGATGGAAGGAGGACGAGCTGCGAACTCTGCTTTGTCACATTGGTGCTGCCATAAACTCACGGCCTTTATTGCCTCTTTCAGAGGATCCTGCAGACCTTGATGTTCTAACGCCATCCCATTTTTTAACTGGTGGTCCGTCAGTCAGTTTTATCGAGCCTGATGTCACAAAGCTGAATTTCAACCGTATGGACAGCTGGCAGCGTGTGTCTTTTCTGCAGTAGTCTTTCTGGGCCCGATGGAAGGAGGAGTATTTAAGCCTTCTTCAGCAGCGCTCCAAATGGCGTGCGTCCGGCCCTGCCTTGGCGATTAACGATGTGGTGCTAGTCAAGGACGAGAACCTACCCCCCCTGAAGTGGCCGTTGGCTAAAATTCTGGATCTAGTCCCTGGTCGGGATGGAGTGCGTCGAGTGGCGGTGGTTAGAACCGCTTCTGGAACTACCAAGCTCGCAGTGACCAAGCTTTACCTATTGCCCCTTAAGTTGAAGGACAGGCGTCAACTGGGGGGAGTATGTCGGGTCAGGCAGCAGCCACTGCATAAATTCAATATAAATGTAACATATATATAAATGTAATAATTATAGCTTAGCATATAATAATTTTTCTCATCGCTGTTGTTAGTCGCAAGCTGACTCCACTCGGCTGCTCGGCTTTATTTTATCCTTCTCATTAAGTTAACGAGCTTTCGCCCGTCCAATGCTAAAAGGCGGGCCCACTTGTACTCTCTATCTCAGTGCATATGCATTCTAAATCGGAGCTTTCTAGCACTCCGTTTCATATGCAAATAAATAAACACTTTATAACGTTTTCTAACAATTATTATTTTGGAAAAAAAAGAAAAAAGTCATTGAAAAGGCTCAATCACCAAACACTATCTTTATGTACTAATTGTTTTTATACCCTTGCAGAGGGTATTATAATTTTGGTCAAAAGTGTGCAACGCAGTGAAGGAGAAAGCTCCGACCCTATAAAGTGTACATATTCTTGATCAGGATCGCCTCCTGAGTCGATATAAGCATGTCCGTCTGTCCGTCTGACCGTCTGTCCGTCTGACCGTCTGTCCGTCAGTCTGTTTCTACGCAAATTAGTCTCTCAGTTTTAAAGCTATCGAGTTGAAACTTTGCACACACCCATCTTTCCTTTGCAGGCAGTATATAAGTCGGAACGGCCGGGATCGGTCGACTATATCCTATAGCTGCCATATAACTGATTGATCGGAAATGCCCTAACTTGGTTGTTTTTCAAGTTAGAAGGATGGGAGTTTTAATGGATTCCTCTTTGGGCAAAATAAGTGTTACCGCGTACTCGTTTCCATTGTTTGATTTTGTTAGTGTGCTCTGTGCGGAGTTTCAGTTATAGTTAATGGGGTCTTAGTGTGTTTTGTTTTTTTAGACTTTTGGAATTTAGGACATTTCTTTATGTACTCTTTTATATCTTTGGACATATTTTTCCAGTAATAGTGCCTCTGGACCTTGGTCAAGGTTTTTGTAATGCCTGTGTGACCACCTTGTATTGGATCATCAAGGAATATAGATAATATAGCTTCTTTTTCTTTATTATTTTTTATTACGGTCACCGGGTTGAGTAGCGCTGCTCTCAATGATTTCAATATATAATTGCCCATATTTTAAAAATTATCAATTGTTCGTCAGCAGTAGTAATGCCGGTTTCAGGTTCTCTATGTTTCTAGAGGGAATTGGTTGGACCATGGCAAATTTCGAGAATTTGTCAATGCACGTAAGGAAATATTTTTTCTCCGTGGAGAAAATGTCTATGTGTAGCATTTCTCCTACATGAGATGGGAGTAGTGTCTCACCAAGCTCATGCTTTTTGGGGTGTCTGTCATACTTCGCCTTAGCGCATGTCCTACAATTAGCGACTATTTCGCTTGCTAGTTTAGCCATTTTTGGGAAGTAGTCTTGGGCCGATCTGTGAGCCCTGTTGTGCTCAACGGTGAGGACTTCTCGCCTCTCAGCAACTGCAAAAATATCCGTCACGCGGTTTTTGCAGTGCCAAAATTTGGTAGCCGGGAATTGCAGAACCAATTCGTCATGTATCATTGCTAGCGTATGCAAATCGCAATGTATGGCGTTTACGCTTTTAGGAACGATAATATCCGCGAGCTCTTCGAGCAATGACTCTTTGCAAGTGAAGTCGATGCTATGTCGTCTCTTGTTTCCAAAGAGTACGAAGCTGCGTTTCGACGGAAAGCGTGGCTCCTCCAGAGTTATCTGGTTTTGAAAGCAATTCATGGGCTTATCCGTAGTGTGTGGGTGAGCGACAGCTCACTGTGAATTGTGGCTGCGCTAGAATAAGCTTCTTCCTCTCCGTGAACGTTAAGTTGCTGTCTTTAGAGGGCATCCGCAACGAGGTTTTCTTTGCCGGGCTTGTAAAACATTTTGGCACCGGACTCGTCGATGCGGGCTTTCCATTGTTTGATTTTCGCATTCGGATTGGATTCCGCTACTGCGAACGTCAGCGGTTGGTGGTCAGTATATATATTTATATCTTTTACTGCATATAAGTAATGGCGTAATTTGGCCAGTGCCCAAACTATGGCTAACAGCTCCCTTTCGTTGGTAGCGTAGTTAACCTCTCGGTCCTTCAGGGACCTAGATATCATCGTAATGGGTCTTCCCTCTTGGGACAGTACTGCGCCGATGCCATGTGCCGAGGCATCCATCGTTAGATTGAACGCCTTCTTGTAGTCGGGATAGCTGAAGAATTCCTATATGGCCTTGGTTTTATCTGGGTCTGTTGTGGCACCTTTATTAGTGACAATAAAGCCCAAGAAACTAACGTTCTTAACGTAACGATATCATCTCAACAAAGACATAGCAAAATTTGCCAATCTGCTCTCGCAGTATGTCGTCGATGGTTCTTTGGAAGACGCTGGCAGCATTCTTCAAACCAAACGGAAGCCGGCGGAACTCGGCGAAGAGTGATCTGGTGGTAGCTTGACTTCAGATCAAGTGTCGTGAAGTATTTGGCTTTGCCTAAATTCCCTAGTATCATAGAGATATTTGGCATGGGATAGCGATCGGGTATCGTCCTCTCGTTCAATTTGCGAAAGTCCAACACGAGTCGCATTTTGCGGTTGCCCACTTCGTCAGTGCCCTTTTTGTCTACTACCCATATTGGGTTATTGTAGGGGGACTTTGATTTTTGTATTATGCCATTTTTTGAGCCCCCATTAGGTATGGGTAAAGCTTGGCATAAATGGGCTCCTCGCTTACCGTCCTGATGGTAGCTACCACCGACGTGTTGTAAGGCAGGGCCTTGTTGGGGTTTGCGAAGGCTTTCTTTCGTTTGCCAAGCATTTTGATAAAGGCATCTTTAACTAGAGGTGGCGCGTCCGAGCAATAAATGTTGGTAAAATTTACGTCGGGGCACGATTGGAACTCTAACTTTTCTACTTCGGAGCCCCATTTGAGGTAGCCGGAAGCTAGACAAA
This sequence comes from Drosophila ananassae, assembly GCF_017639315.1. Taxonomy (NCBI): domain Eukaryota; kingdom Metazoa; phylum Arthropoda; class Insecta; order Diptera; family Drosophilidae; genus Drosophila; species Drosophila ananassae. Next base: position 371,256 of record NW_025319117.1, read on the forward strand.
GCGATGCCCCTGCCTGTTTTAATAGGACCAATTATGGCATCAAAGGAGGACAAATCTCTGATAAACGTGGCCTTCAAGTTAAATAGGGAAACATAACACTTATTAGTGATTGTGGTGACGCCATGGATCGAATGTATCATGAATGGCGATTCTACTGGGCGGACACCTTTCAATCCCTCGTATGGACGGATGAAACTTTTTGCCGCGCGCGTATCTATTAAAAGTCTCATATCTACCCCCGCTACTCTTCGTCGGATGACAGGGATTTTCACCTAAAAAAATAATTGCGTCCGAATCATATTCATGGACAGCATCGTCACTGACTTCTTGTGCCGCGCTTGAAGCTGCGGCGGTGTAATCTTCGGTTTCGTTTGGGCCCTGAGTAATGTGGTTTACCCTCTGCCTTTTGTGCGGGCCGGATTGATCGGATCCGGCCGGCTTCCTATTTTGGTAGGCCGGCGCTTGAGATGGCTTGAGCATCCTAGGGCTCTGGCGTGTTTTCACGACGCCTGTCGCTGCCCGGAGCGGAGTGCACCTGAGCCTTGTGTTGTTTAGTGAAGTGCGGGTTTTTGCCCGCACTCACTTGGGAGTGCCCTTGATAGGACGTTTGTTGGCGATCTTGCGCCTTTGGAACTTGCTTCCTGTCCCTATCCTCCAGGCTCTTCGCGAACTATGCTGCAAAGGTGTACCTCTCGTGGTTTGATTCCACTTCTTGAGCCAATGCCAACGCAGTTGGCATGTCCTTCAGCTGTGCCGAGAAAAGGACATCGGAGAGGCTGCGGTTGAAACCCAAAATAAAAATGCGGAGCGCATCACCCCGGAATTTTTTGCATAAAATTCTTGCCGCCGATGCTTTGTACGACATAGTTGCCTTATTAGTGAGCAAGGTGAGTTTCTTCTCGACCTCTTCATAGTATTGCAGAAGCGTGAGGCTTCCCTGTCTGAGGGTGCCCATTTCCTGCTCGATGACGTGAATCTGTCGTTTGTCACTATATGTGAAATCTAGGCGGTCTTTAATGTTCATTTATTCACTATATATTCGCTTAAAAACTAATGAAAAATAATAAAAGCGTTGCTAGCTGCGGATGAGGCTGTCGATGTCGTGAGGCGCAGAAAAAGGTTGTGTTTCTAGAGAGGGCCTCCAGCGATATGGATACTCTCATAAGATATCGAGTTCGATTGTGTTATGGTAAGCACTTAGGGTTGCGACAGTACCCCCCTCCTAGAGTTCCTGTTAGGAAAGATATTTTGCTGGGAATCTGACTCGTCGTCCTGATCTTGATAACTGCACGGTTGGCTGGGCAGTTGGCGCTGTCGTTTTCTCTTGAGTCGAGGGAGATTCGTTTTGGAAGATGTATGCCGGTTTAAGTCTGTCGATAGACACCTTGTTGTCTTTTGTATGTCCTTTGAGTGTAAAGTACTTGTCGTGCTTTGCTAGCACTTCGAACGGACCCTCGTAGTTTGCTTCTAGAGGGGTTTTGACTCGATCCACTCTGACGAAGACGTGGGTACAATGGTTTAAATCCGGGTGCACAAATTCCTGCGGTGTATGATGGTGCACTGGCTTAGTGGTTGGTAGCTGAGATATGGTTTTTTGAAGAGCCTCGGCGAACTCAGACTCGGTATGTTTTTGTGTGTTTGGTGTAAAAAATTCGCCAGGGACACGTAGAGCGGTGCCGTAAACCATTTCAGCTGGGCTCAACCCGATGTCGCTTTTAACTGTTGTACGGAGGCCTAGGATGATTAAGTGCAGGGAACTGCTCCAGTTAATAGGATCGGCGCATTTTAAGGCCGCTTTTAATGTTCTGTGCCAGCGTTCGATCATCCCGTTGGCTTGTGGGTGGTACGCCGTCGTTCGCAGGTGCTTAAAACCGCAAATTCTGGCGAGCTCTTGGAAAAGTGTGGACTCAAATTGTCGGCCTAAATCTGTTGTGATGTGGAGAGGGATTCCGTACAGAGCGAACCAGCCCGAAATCAAAGCGTTGGCCACCGATTGTGCTTCGATGTCGACTAAAGGGATTGCTGCGGGCCATCTTGAGAAGCGATCGATACAAGTGAGGCAGTATCGGTATCCGTTCGATGATGGTAGTGGTCCAACGATGTCGATATTGATGTGTTCGAAACGGGCGTCGCTGGCGGCATACTCTCCCAGTGGCGATTTTGTGTGTCGTTGGATTTTAGCTTTTTGACACGGGATGCAAGAGCGTACGATTTTGGCCACATCCTTCGCCATGTGGGGCCAAACATAGTGTTTGCCGACCAATTTATTCGTCGCCTTAACTCCTGGATGGCTCAGCGAATGCAGGGCTTGAACCACGGTTTGGCGTAGACATCTGGGCACGAACGGGCGTATCTGGTTATTGGCGACGTGGCAGTACAATCGTTTGTTTGAGCCTGAAAGAGATAATTTGGTTAGTGAGATGGTATTTTCTGGATCAGAATTGAGTAGCGATTGTAGTTCGTCGTCGTTTTCCTGTTCCAGTGCCATCTCGTCGAAGTCGATGTGTTTGATGGCTTCGATGCGTGAGAGAAGATCAGCCACGTTGTTTTCCTCTCCTGTGATGTGCCGGATATGGGTACTGAATTGGCTGATGAAATCCAGTTGGCGCGCGCGTCGCGGTGATGCTTTCTCGCTGTTTTGATTGAAAGCGTACATCAGCGGCTTGTGGTCGGTGAAAATTATAAAGTTTCTGCCCTCCAATGCGAACTTAAAGTGCAAAATGGCCTGATAGATGGCAGTCAGTTCTCTATCGTAGGTGCTGTACTTCTTTTGCGTCGGTGTGAATTTCTTGGAGAAGAAACCCAGTGGTTGCGTCTGCTCGTTGACAATCTGATGTAACACGGCACCCATGGCGTCATCGGAGGCATCGGTGGTTAGGTGCCATATAGTTCAGCAACGTTGCGTTTGCAAGCTCGTTCTTGCAGGCGTCGAATGCGTGGTCGGCTTCTGTAGACCAGAGTATCGGGGTTTTGTCGTTCTTTTTATTGCCTTGGATTAGCGTCTGGAGTATGTGTTGGTTATCAGAAGCACGTGGGATAAACGGCCGATAGAAGTTGATCATACCCAGAAACTTTTTTAAATCTTTAGCTATAAGCGGTGTTTTAAAGTGTCGAATGGCTTCCACTTTGGCTTCGGATGGCTTCAAACCGTGCTGGCTGATGTCATGTCCCAGGAACGTGAGTTGTGATTTACCATATTGGCACTTCTCGAAGTTCACGGTGAGATGTGCCTTTCGAAGGCGGTCAAGGGTCGTACGGAGGTGTGTCTCGTGCTGCTCCTCGGATTCTGAAGCGATCAGAATGTCGTCGATGTATGCGAAAACAAAGTCGAGATCCTGTATTACGTTGTTTATGTGACGCTGAAAAGTTTGCGCTGCGTTGCGTAAGCCGAATGTCATGAACAAGAATCCGAATAGCCCAAAAGGCGTGATAATTGCTGTTTTGGGAATATCTTGCGGTTCGGGATCTGGTGATATGCTTTTTGCAGGTCGATTTTGGAAAATATCCTTTTACCGTGTAGGATGCTTGTTACATCCAGTATGTACGGAATAGGGTATCGATCCGGCACTGTTACGTTGTTTAGTGCTCGGTAGACGCCGCATGGTCGCCACTCTCCGTTTGCTTTCTTTACCAGGTGTAATGGACTGGACCAGTGGCTTTTTGAGGGGCGACATATTTCTTTTTCGATGAGGTAGGAGAACTCAGTTTGTGCAGCTTTGAGTTTGTCGGGCGCTAGTCGTCGGGCGCGGGCGTGAGTAGGCCGTTGGTCGAGATGAAGTGCGTTACTTCGGACTCTGCTGGCAGCCGGTTCGAGTTGATCGTTGCGAGATCGCGGTATTCGTGAAGCAACCTAGCGTATTGGTTGCTCGTGTCGTAGGATAAAATCGCGTTGATTTTACGTTGAGGCGCGTGACATGTTGATACGTGCAGCGTAGCTCGATCGATGAGTTTGCATCGTTTCATATCGACGAGTAAATCGAAATGTTGAAGGAAATCAGCTCCAATGATAGCGCAGTTGACATCAGCTAATACGAAGGTCCAAACGAAGTTTCGTTCCAATCCCAGCGACTCTGTAATGCGTTTTTCTCCATAGGTTTGTATCTTCGTACCATTGGCGGCGAAAAGAAGCTTTGGAGTGAGCATAGTTTTTTCGATTCTGCAGGGTGGCATCACTGAAATGTCGGCGCCGGTGTCGATGAGAAATTGAGTTTTAGAGTAATTGTCGTTGATGGCGAGGCGGGCAATTGTGTTGTGGTCTTCTTCGAATTTGTCCACCGAATCCGAAGACTGTTTTAGTTTTTTGGTTCGGAGGAAAACGAACACGGTTGGCGACATTTTTTGGCGGCGTTGCCAAATTTGCTGTGGTACCAACACAAGCCTGAAGTCGGGACGCTGTTGCGATCCGTTAATGTGGATGAACTGTTCTTGGCGAGAGCGTTTAACTCGTTGAGCAGTTGTGTGGGGCGCTTGTCACCAAGGTCAGTCTCCGAAATCAACTTCTGGATTTTCTTCTGCTCGCTTTCGCCGAAGCGTGCCAAAATGCACGACTTTAGGTTTTCGTACTTGCCTGTGCCTGGTTGGTTGACGATGGCGTCGGCAATTCGGGCCAGTACCGGTGCTTCGATTGACGCCAGGATCGTGTTGAATTTCGTGTCGTCTGTAGTTATTCCTGCCAGAACGAATTGGGCTTCGATTTGCGACAGCCATAATTCTGGGTGCTCGGTCCAAAAGGGCGGAATTTTAACCGCCACGCGGTTAATAACTACGTCGGAACCGCGAGTAACGGTATCGTGAAAGACGTCGGCGTCGTCTTGTGTGGTGTCGTTGTTTGCCATTGTAAGCACCGGTACTCGCGTCTATATAGTGATCACGTCGGGGTCACCAATTTAATGTTCATTTATTCACTATATATTCGCTTAAAAACTAATAAAAAATAATAAAAGCGTTGCTAGCTGCGGATGAGGCTGTCGATGTCGTGAGGCGCAGAAAAAGGTTGTGTTTCTAGAGAGGGCCTCCAGCGATATCGATACTCTTATAAGATATCGAGTTCGATTGTGTTATGGTAAGCACTTAGGGTTGCCACAGGTCTATAATCGCATCAAAATTCAATGTTGTGCCAAACGAGGATAGCACTGCATCGACAGGGCCCCTAATCTTACTCCTAATTATGACTACCGCCTGATAATGACGTGAGCTATTAACATAATTCCTAAAAATGTAATACGCAGCTACCGCCGCTTGCCGCCAAGAGACGTACGTTTCTAGTGCCCCCGTAAATTCGGGCAGGCATTTAACGGCATCTAAAGGCTCATTGCATTGAACATTGTCTTTGATGTCAATGGGCTCATAAACCTTAATTTTTGGAGCCTATGCTTGTGCGGGTGCGACTTGCACCGCTGCCACCTCAGCAGCCAACTGCTCTATGGCTTGGCGCAATTCCTGCTCTTTGTTGACCCTTTCTGCCAAGGCATGGTTAACCGCGGCCTGAATTACAACTTTAAGTTGTTCTGGGTCCATAATATTTACTGTGGGGTTAGTACGCGGAACTTCGCTATCAGATTCTGAGTCACTGGCGTATTGTTTATTCTCCCTGTACCGCTGGAATGGAGATCTCATATGTGGCCAAGTTAAATTGCACTGGTAGGGGAATGTTTGCTCAAGCTATTCTGCCCATGAAGGCAGTTGGCATGGCAAGGGGTGTGCGGGGTCGGAGCCGCCGCTCTAGCGACAAATAAATGAGCTCGTCAAATCGAGCCGGTGCCCTGCCAAGCAGCGACAGGGTCAAGGGCATGCGGGGACTGAGCCTCCGCTATGAGAAACAAAGAAATGAATAGCAAGAATTTGCCACACAAATGCATATGCAGCGGGATCGGATTTCCAGCAGTGCACTGCTTATAACCATATCCTGTGAACTTTCAGTTAATGCAGACAAGTTTCAAGACTTCTGTGATATTACATTTAAATTGTATTTAGAAAAGTATCGGTGGTACCCAATGTCACCTACGGTTCACAAAATTCTTGTACACGGTGCAGATATTATGAATAATTCAGTAGTACCTGTTGGCTGTCTAGGCGAAAGTGCATCAGAGGCACGGAATAAATTTTATAAAGAAAAATAAAAGTAAAAATCTACCACACGAAGTTATTGAACTTTTGGAAATCCCTATAATTCCTTCAAATTTAACCAGCTGTAATACGACTGAAGATGAACAAAACAACTCCAGTTCCGACTCAAATAATTCATTCTTATTCGAACTGGATGCGGAAGAAAGTTAAAAAAACAGGCACAATAATATTTTAAAGTTATCAGATTAAAAACAATAATAAATTTAACAACAATATATATGAAATGTACTTCTTTTACTATCCATGCTTACATGGGGTTTGTTCGAATTTATGGATTTGGGGGCGGCAAGTGTGGGCATGGCCAGATCGAATTCAAATTTTGGCTATAATTTTTTGGTGATCTTATTATCAAATGTGCCAAGTTACAACTCTGTAGGATCATTATTGGATTTTATGCAAAAAAATCGGCCATTTCGGCCACTGTGCAGTGGCCGAGTGGGGGTAATAAAAAAAATGTGTTGCGAGGCAAATACTAAGAATTTAGGGTCTAAGCAAAGAGGCACAACGAATTATATAAACAAATTCACAATTTATGAATATCCAAACTGCAGAATTAAACGCCGATATTAAGTGAAAAATAATTTTAAATAAATTCACGACAAATTTGCTTTAGAGATATTTAATATCCGTACTTATTTTTGGCAGTAAAATGCAAACAATACACAGACAGCATAAAACAAATACTATTATCGCACATATAATTCACCATTAAATCACCATCACCATTAATCACCATCAAATAATGAGTTAATTAGTTTTTATTTAATACAAAGTTAACACAAAAATATTAAAGTGGAGCTGCAGAAATTATTCCGGCAGCGATTTATTTTATTTATTTTGAAGCTAAACTAATGCAGATATAGGAAAGCATATGTAATTAGAGGTGCTCACTTACATGTTTCCCCAATTTGCTACAGTGGGTACTTTAAGAGGTTGGGCGCCAATTAATGTAATGTGGTTAGGTGATGAACCGCCGTCGACAATTCCACTCCAGATTAATAAGATATGGAAAGGCAATAGTTGGGGCAAACAGGCCCTTTGATGACTTCTAGCCGGCTGGCCGTAGAATATCAATTAGGAAGATTATGTTGGAGGGATGACTGTCCCTCTTTATCTGCTGGCCTAGAGACTCAGTCAGATTTGTAATAATAAGTGTTTTACGACGGATCGTCGGAGTTTCAATATAGGAGCGAGGGCTCTTTATTTCATAAATGCAAAAGCAGAACTGAACTTAAGAACTAACAAAAGTGAGACTCATAGAGGCCACTCCAATGGGCAGTGCTTGCCGGCTATGCACGAGCTTCCGGCCAGACGCTGGGTCAGCAATTTGGCCGGAGCGAGCTGTCGGACGATCGGTCGTTGCCGTCGCCCGGTTGACTTAGTTAACTTACACATAATTTAAATTTTTAAGTTTTTAGCGATGGGCATAGCTGTTGACCATGCTGAGCATAGAAGTTTTTGTTAAATTTTTAACTTTTAAAGGATGGGCAATGATGGTCATGATTTGTTTTGTTAAATTTTTGAATTTTTTGTTATGGGCAATGGTAGGCATGATTTTTTGTTAAATTTTTAACTTTTAAGGGATGGACAATGATGGGCATGATTTTTTGTTTTTTAAATTTTTAAGTTTTAAGGGATGGGCCATGATGGGCATAGAGTTTTTTGATAATTTTTTAAGTTTTAAGGGATGGGCAATGATGGAAATCAATTTTTTTTTTTAATTTATGTTTTAGGCTATGGGCCATGATGGTCATCTTTTGAATTTTTAATTTCTTTATTATACCCTTGCAGAGGGTATTATAATTTTGGTCAAAAGTGTGCAACGCAGTGAAGGAGACATCTCCGACCCTATAAAGTATATATATTCTTGATCAGGATCACCTCCTGAGTCGATATGAGCATGTCCGTCTGTCCGTCTGTCCGTCTGTCCGTCTGTCCGTCTGTCTGTCTGTCTGTCTGTCGGTTTCTACGCAAACTAGTCTCTCAGTTTTGGAGCTATCGAGTTGAAACTTTGCACACACCCTTCTTTCCTTTGCAGGTAGTATATAAGTCGGAACGGCCGGGATCGGTCGACTATATCCTATAGCTGCCATATAACTGATTGATCGGAAATGCCATAACTTTGGTGTTTTTTATGTTAGAGGGTTGGGACTTTCCACACATGTTATATTTGACCAAAATATCTTATGTACAAAATTTCATAAGGATCGGCCGACTATATCCTATAGCTGTCATAGAACGATCAAAATTGGTATAACTTTGGTGTTTTTTAAGTTAGAAAGATGGGATTTGGTACAGATTCTATTTTGGGAAAAATAATTCAATATGCCAAATTTCATAAAAATCGGCCGACTATATACGATCCGCTACATATCTAATAATACAAGATGCGTGGCGCCACCTAGCGGACTGCGACTGAACTGCAAGGGTATATAAACTTCGGCTCCGCCCGAAGTTAGCTTTCCTTTCTTGTTTTTAAGACTATGAGAGTCAAGTATCTCAAAAAGTAAATGTTATTTTAAAATTTTAAAAGAATGTCATTGTTTATCACACTAATGGAAAACGAACTCAGTAGTTTTTTTTAAAATTTTTTTTTTTACCTGGCCAAAAAATGACCAAAACTAAAAACTTAAATATTTTAAAAACTAAAGGTTTTTTCAAAATTTTAAAAGATGACCATTTGTGTTTAATTGCGTTTATTTCGATATTGACGAAAAAGTCGAAATAAACAAAAAAGTCGCTTTTGAAATTTTTGAAAAATTTTTAACTATGTTCAATTTTAAATAATTTCAAAACGGTAGGTGGTCATTTGAAAATATTGATGGTCATTGTTTATCACACTATTGGAAAATGATTTTAGTAGTTTTTTTTTGAAATTTTTTTTCACCTGTGAAAAAAATCAGATAAACTGAACACTTAAATATTTCAAAAACTAAAAGTTTTTTCAAAATTCTAAAATTCGGGAGGTGGTCATTTCAAAATATTGATGGTCATTAGTGGTCATTTGATGGGCAATCGATTGCACCCTTTTTTTCCAAAAAAATATCATTTCACCCGATCCAACTTCTCGTAGCTAAATGAGCGCGCTGAACTGGCCACAAAAGCTTGTGAGTCCCCACCTTGAGATCATGAACGGTAATTCCTTTATGCCGAACCCGTCTTCCTTATTTCCTATACTTATACGCAAATACTTGCTGAAGAGCTGGAAAGCAGTTAACGTATTTGCATAACGCCACGAGGTCTGCATATGGCGACTTCACCAATATAATTAAAGAGCGAAGCTCTAACGCTGGCTTCTCGATTACTATCATCGCAGGTCAGTGCTCCTATGTCTTAAAAAGATGGGGTGGCCCCTGACACCATACACTAAATCCGATCAACTCTGGTGGGAGGGTTCCTCAATATAAGATATCAGCTGGATTTTTCGACGTGGGCACATAACGATACTTTATGGAATTCGTCCAATTTTGGATGGTTTACACGCGGTTGGCGACAAAAACTTTAAACCTCGCAGGCTCATCTCGAATTCAGGATAACACAACTGAAAAGTGGCACCAACAAAAATAATTCCCTTTGTAAGCGCCTAGTCTGTAAACCTCTGCAAATCATTCTCGCCAACAACTTAGGTCCATCCAGCTCTAACTTCGGCACAGTTAATGTCTTAAGAAACGACACTCGAGACTTCGCACGTAGAAGGCGGCTCTCAGCCCCTGGCGACCTGGAAACTATGTAGACACATGCTCCGTAGGCTTCAATGCTGGCGTCACCAAATCCATGACGTAAGCGCCAGCCGAGGAAATTCTGCACGTTGGATGTGACTGAAGCTCTTTCAGATCTTCTGCCACTCGGCGTAAAAACCCTGAGGTAAGCTTTCATCCCAAGAAAGACGTTGTGGTTTTTCACAACAAAAACAATTTACCAATGTGGTCAGCAATGTTCCGTTACCGAGCGTTTTCCCGAGCTTTGTTTAATGTTCCGAATCTAAGCCATAATAAAAAGCAGTGTTCAATTTCTAAGTATGAATACAATTTATTTAATTGATTTGGTTTAAATATTCAAATGACACAACGCTTAAATTGTTGCCGGTCAAACTTCTTTCCGGTGGCTGCTGGACTCGGCAGGTTTAATGACATTATGTCAAACCAATTATATCCTTAGCGAAAAATAAAATTTAGAAAACTCAAGAAAATATGATAAACCATTGAAAACAAATTTTAAATTAGAACAAGAAATATAACAGGAGAATTATTTACATAAGTACAATCAGAATACTGCAAATAACATATAGAGTGAATTATCTCTGTTGGCACCTAGTGCCAAGACCTACTACCCTATATGCACACGTAGTAATTTGATCCAATCAATATGCATCAGCATGTTGATATATACAGACCCACTAACCTTTTAGTACATGAACAAACAATCTGAGTCAGCAGACTCAGAGGTGGGTGACCCTGGCATTAACATTAGTTTTAGCACGTCCATAACATTGACCTTACTTAGATTTAAGAATGTATAATTTAGTATCTTATATAAGAATTGTTCTTCTGAAATAAAGATAGTTGCGAGATCGTCAATCGAGTCAATCGTCTCGTTACTCTGTGTTGAAACTACGGCACTTAAAATTGACCTACTTCATGTGATCCTGTGGAAAACGATTCACAAAGTAGGACTCTCTAAAAACTATCTACTAAAAGTTTTTTCAAAATTTCTAAAAGATGACCATTGGTGGTCATTTTGGTTTATTTCGATTTAAAAAAAAAAAAATCAAAAAGTCAAATTTTAAAATTTTCGAAAATTTTCATTGTTGAATATTTTCCAAACGGGAGGTGGTCATTTCAAAATATTGATGGTCATTTGTGGTCATTTGATGGGCAATCGATTGCACCCTTTTTTTCCAAAAAATATCATATCACCCGACCCAACTTCTCGTAGCTGATGCAGACAAAGGGAATGTTTGCCTTCTTCCAGTTTGCTGTCTTCGTTATACCCCTTTTTGGATCAGTTTGGACTGCTTCAAGTAGACGGGCGTCTCAAGAATTCAACCTTGGATTACGATGGTCGATGTAATTTTGCCCAGGAGCCATCCGGTAACGCAAAGCATAATTCTTAGCTTTCATGAGCACAACCTCTACCGTGGACCTCGATCGTTATTGGCGATAATACGTTCTCAGTATTGGCCGATTGGGCGAGAAAAACTGTGCTCAAGGCGACAAATAAATTCGTCAGATGCTTTTGGACGAAGCCTCGTTTGTTGAAGCAGGGAGATCTTCCGAAGGAGAGAGTGAAAGGTTATCAAGTCTTCAATGTAACCGGCATCGATGCTGACCTTCTTCTATAAGTCGAAGGTTCGCAACAAGGCTCCCATAAAATGTTACATCAGCGTTTCCATTTGTTTCACGATAAAGGCCCTCACCTCATTCAGAGCTGGTGAGGGATCTGTCTATCACCGACTTTCTGCATGCACTGAGGAGGTTTATTTCTATCAGGAAGATAGAATTCTATATCAGGACAGATCTGGTCCGACAACGCCACCAATTTCGTTGGAGCCAAAAATCAAGTGAGCGAATTAAAGAAACTATTTTTTAGCGACAAGCACCAGAGAACAGTCTTCGACTTTTGCTTTCCAGAGTTTATTGAATTTGGCGGCTGGTGGGAAGCTACTGTTAAGACCAATATAGGTCGTGGGCTCGGCTGTACTAAAGACCGACGATTTGCCGACGCTGGTCGGCAATATTGCTGTAGTGATTAATTCGAGGCCTTTAGTCACTCTCTCTGAAAACTTCGCTGATCTGGATGTCCTCACTCCTAATCATTTTCTGCACGGTAGGCCTCCCTCTAGTTTCAGTGAGCCAGACCTAACAAAACTCAAAATAAATCGGCTAGATGCTTGGCAACGCGTCGTCTTTCTTCAGCAGTGTTTCTGGTCCAGATGAAAGGAAGACTATTTAACCCTGTTGCAGCAACGATACAAATGGCGCATCAAGGCATAGCAGTAAATGACATCATGCTGGTGAAGGACGAAAACTTGCCTCCAATGAAGTGGCCCGTAGCGAGGGTGACGGAAATGGTCGTCGAAGACGACGGAGGGAGACGGGTGTCACTGCTGAGAACGGCGTCCGGAGCTACAAGGCGGGCAGTCAACAAATTGTGCCTGCTGCCCCTTCATGATGCTGTTGTAAGTTCATATTCCAACGGCGGGAATGAGTCGGGTCAAGCAGCCGCCGGAAAGAGGGTTGGCCGGCCATAATTTATTGAATTCGTGACGTCACTTTCTATTATATTTATGTTTGGGACGCCCGCTCTCGTGCATTCGATCTGCCGTCATGCGCTATCGTTGTCTCGCTCTCTCGCGGGACCTCTCGGTCGCTCAGCAGTTTCAAGCATTGAGACGCGCTCCCGCTTCTTTTTATATAAATTCGGTCTTCAACCCTACGCAGGTCACATACATATGTCATTTGAATATTCAAACCAAATCAATTAAATAAATTGTATTCATACATAGAAATCGAACAGTGCTTGTTTTTATTAAGGCCTAGATTTGGAACATTAAATAAAGCTCCCGAAAACGCTCGGTAAGTGAACAATAAGTTGTATTATAATTTTGGTCAAAAGTGTGCAAAGCAGTGAAGGAGACACCTCGGACCCTATAAAGGATATATATTCTTGATCAGGATCACCTCCTGAGTCGACATAAGCATGTCCGTCTGTCCGTCTGTCTGTCTGTGTTTCTACGCAAACTAGTCTCTCAGTTTTAAAGCTATCGAGTTGAAACTTTGCACACATCCTTCTTTTGTTTGCTGGCAGTATATAAGCCGGAAGCCGGGTTCCGTTGACTATATCCTATAGCTGCCATATAACTGATAGATCGGATATGCCATCACTTTGGAGTTTTTTGTTAGAGGGTTGACTTTCCACACATGTTATATTTGTCCAAAATATCTTATGCACGAAATTTCATAAGGATTGGCCAACTATACCCTATAGCTGCCAAAGGACAATCGGAAATGACATAACCTTGCTGTTTTTTAAGTTAGAAAGATTCCATGTTGGGTAAAATAATCTGTGTTGAGCTATCAGAATTTTGATAGCGACCGAATTAATACACAATCCACAATTCGATTTCAATATTTTTATTGGGGCAATTTAACCCCAAAACAATGCCGAATTACAAGTCATAAAACCTAAGAGCTTGCGCCGAAGCTCCACCAAAGCTCCCAAAGTGCATGCGCTACAAAAGAACAACAAAGCGCATGCGAATCTGGGAGAAACAAAGAATATAATACAGCTGATAACGGGCAATTAGTGGACCGCTGCGGCTAGTTACACTGGGAGAATTAAGTTGAAATATTTATGTTATTTAATGCTGGCACAAGTCCCAACAATCTGATTTACCAAATTTTATAAGAATCGGCTGATTATATCCTATAGCTGCTATATAACTGAAAGATCCGAAATGTCACAACATTGCTTTAAAAAGGCAAGGGTTTTTAAAGATGCTTTATATATTTTGTTTTTACTAATTTCACATCCTTATCTAAAGCACTGCCTAAATTCGCCTGTTGGCCTCTTCTCCTTCTGGCCGCGACATGTTTGCAGTGGCTTGGTTTGCCGCCAATTGCTTGAAAAGTTTTTGTTGTTGTAGCAAACTTATTATTGCGTCGTTTTTGATCTGCAGCTCGCCGCTGCCGTTTTTACTTTTATTAATTGATGGACTAGGCCTGGTACCTATAATCGAAGAAAGTACTGCATGCGCCCTTACATATTTTTCCTCGTAGTGTATGTTGTTATTCTCTGAATCTATGCCATCTACCTCGTTGAGACGCTCCAGCCGCAAAGATACACCTGTGTGATGCGCGTCTTCAGCTGGCGCGTCCTTTTGTCAATGCCGTTCATTGCTACATGCCGAGAAGCAATTACTATGAGAACCAATGCACATAAAAATATAAAAGCATCCGGTTCGAAGAACCAAACAATGCTGAACCAAGAGTCGATTGATGAGTGGACTGAAAAACTTTTATTGTACTTGTCAGTTTTATTGTCTAATTGATACTAAAGAACATTTACAGATTTGTGGAACTAATGAATTTAATGATTTGGTTTTCAAATCTAATAGGTATTGAAAATCCAACGATGACAAGATAAATTCTATGTTAAGTATCAATAGTTCTTCAACAAAAATCGAAATAAAAATTCAAATTCAAATTTTTTTACACTTAATTTCCTACAAAATATTTAAATAAATAATAATAAACTTAGCTTCCTTATTGAAAAGATAAATATTTACTTCCTCTGTTTATCTTAAAGCGGACCGACGTGTTTTTCTTGTGCGCACTGCGTTGTTGTAAAATCTCTTATTAGTTAACATTAAACACTCCCGTGTATAAAAACAAATTTGGCATTTTATACATTCGTATCGCTTTGCGTTTGCAGTGATATATTTGGAGGTAAAATAATAATTTTATTATTTTCTCTCAAACATAATCCTGCTCTGCATCTTCATATTTTACGGTGTTGCTTCTATTATCGCTCTTATCTCTATTCTTTGCAGTTTACTAACTAATCGCTCTCTTGAATCTCCCTTTTTCGTTTCCCTGGTGCAGTGGTTAAAGGTACGTCAATAATAAAAACAAAAAATATTAATAAATTCATTATTAACTTATCATGGAATTTAAACTTGTCTGTGCGTGGAAGTCTTGTAATAAGACAATCTCTTCTTCCCAGCCACTTACCACTGCTGCCTTTGTGAAAAAGATTTACACGCTAAGTGTGCCGGGTTCACGGCCTCAGTTTCGGATGCTACTTTACTTCTGGTCTCTACTTTCGCTGTGATGGTTGACGAAATGAGATCGTTCATGGGACAGACTAAAATTGGATTCAAAGAGTTGATTAGGGGGTTTGGTAAAATAAATTAAAAACTCTGTCTGCTCGATACACAGTTTAGTAGTCTTCAACTACTAAATGAGTCTGCAAAGCGTAAGAAATCTGCTT
The DNA here is from genome assembly GCF_017639315.1 of Drosophila ananassae. Taxonomy (NCBI): domain Eukaryota; kingdom Metazoa; phylum Arthropoda; class Insecta; order Diptera; family Drosophilidae; genus Drosophila; species Drosophila ananassae. Next base: position 386,373 of record NW_025319117.1, read on the forward strand.
TTAGTGATTTGCTTGTGGCGAATAATCTTCTAAGCTTATGGCGCATAAGCGTACTCAGCCGACAATTATGCAGCCGCTTATATCGCTGGCCACCCCAAGGCTCGGACCTGAAAAAAATTTGGCTTCCGAATATTTCAGAATTCGGATGAGCAATTATTATAAATGATAAATGATATTATAAATGATAATGAATGAAGCCTGATATGTCCTCTGTGGCATCGCTTTAAGTGATACCACCAGACTTATTGGGTCAAACCCCCTTAAGAGTCACCCAACAGGGTAATCAACCGTCCGGACCCCCGGTACGTACTGATGCCGCAGTATTAGTTACGGCAGCACCAAAACCCTTGTAGGTGATCCCACCATCGAAACACATTTTTGTTTCCCGGCTTGCCCCTGATACTTCTGAGATTGATATCTTGGCATACAGGCACACGTCATCTTTTAAAATACGTGGGCCCTTGCAAATGTTCAAGACGAATTGTTCCGCCAGCTTTTGGCCGGAGAACATTTTTGTCCAAGAACATCATTAAATTTTTGAATAGAAAACAAGAAAGGAAAGCTAACTATAAAAAAAAACAAGAAAAAAAAACAAGAAAGGAAAGCTAACTTCGGGCGGAGCCGAAATTTATATACCCTTGCAGTTGAGTTGCAGTCCGCTAGGTGGCGCCACGCATCTTTTATTATTAGATATATAACGGATCGTATATCGAATTATTTTGTCCAACGAGGAACCCATTGAAAATCCCATCCTTCTAACTTGAAAAACAACGAAGTTATGGCATTTCCGATCCATCAGTTATATGGCAGCTATAGGATATTCCGACTTATATACTGCCTGCAAAGGAAAGAAGGGTGTGTATCGAGTTTCAACTCGATAGCTTCAAAACTGAGAGACTAGTTTGCGTAGAAACAGACAGACGGTCAGACGGACAGACGGACATGATCATATCGACTCAGGAGGTGATCCTGATCAAGAATAAATATACTTTGTATGGTCGGAGATGTCTCCTTCACTACGTTGCACACTTTTTACCAAAATTATAATACCCTCTGCAAGGGTATAACAACAAGAAAGGAAAGCCAACTTTGAGAGGAACCGAAGTTGATACACCCTTGCAGTTAAGCAGAAGCTTATATTATTATTATATATATCGGATCATATATAGTTGGCCGATCCTTATCAGAATTTCACCATCAAATACATTTTCTATTAAACATGATAGAAACAGTCCCAAGCATCTTTAAAAATAGCACACTTGTGACATTTCCGATCGTTCAGTTATATGGCAGGTATAGGATATATTGTCGGCCGATCCTTATGAAAGATCGGATTTGACTGTCCAAAACTGAATCCGTTGAAAGTCCCATTCTAGCTTCAAAAACAACAAAGTTAAGCCAATTCCGGTTGTTCAGTTATATAGAGCTATAGGATATATTCGGCCGATGCTAATAAAATTTTGGAAATCGGATAAGATTGCCCAAAATGCAAACTGTACTAAGTCCCATCTTTTTAACTTAAAAAACACCAATGTTAAGCCAATTCCGATCGTTCTTCGACTACTATAGTATAAAGTCGGCCGATCCTTATGAATTTTGTACATAAGATATTTTTTTTACCAACTATAACATGTGTGGAGTGTCCCAACCCTCTAGCTTAAAAAACACCAAAGTTATGGCATTTCCGATCAATCAGTTATATGTCAGCTATAGGATATAGTCGACCGATAGACAAATAAAGTAAAATTTAAAAGAACCCAGCAGTACTGAAATTCCTGGCCCCGACTTTTCCGGCCCGAATGTGAAATTTCGTTCGAAAAACCAAAACAATTCAATAAGGTTTGCTCTTCGAAAGTCAAAACAAAGTAGGCGAACTAATTCTGCCGGCCCTCTACTGCTGCTAGAGTTCGAAATTATGCATATTCGATATTAGTTATTAATCACTAATATTTTCTAGTTATTCTAAATATTTTGCCGGAAAACTTTCACCCCATGGTACAATGATTAAGGTATCTGCCTGTTAATCGTAAGGTCGTGGGTTCGATTCCAAGCGGAAAAGTCTTTATTATGAGTTGATTTTTGTTTACTTTCATTTTATTTTAATATCGCAGTCTCAAAATAAACTTTTATATTCAATATTTTTTTTTAAATGGGGATTCTTAATAATTGAGATTGTTTTAAACATGCAAATTTGTAGAGGTATATTATAGTCAGTCACAAAGTACGCGCGATTCCTTGATACCTTAGAGGCGTGCATGTCGGTCCAGTATACAAAAGCAAAAGCAAGAGGTTCGAATCCCAGGGTGAGTAATTATCTAATATATAAAATTCTCGTGTCACAGTTTTCGTTACCATACTCCTCCGAAACGGCTTGACCGATTTTGATGAAATTTTTTGTGCTTATCCGGTATCTATGAGAATCGGCCAACATCTATTTTTCATCCCCCTAAATGTTAGGGGTAGTCCACCCCTAAATTTTTATTTTTATTTTTTAGACAAAATTTTTAATTTCTCTTTTTTCTACAATAATAGTAGGCGCCGGTAGGTGATACATTGTTTGACAGCTACTCATTGTTCTCTGCTCAGTTAATTTTATGTGACAAACCGATATTGTGTTTACTGAAAAATTGTGAAAAAAGTTGGAAAAAATTTTAATTTGAAATTTTCTCACTTCTCAAATTTTGCGGGAAATTTTCTCACTTTTATTAATTACAATTTACGATGCCGAGGAGAAGACGGTTTGACTTAGGTCGTCGTAGTCAATTAAATGTGCGAAGAGCTACCTCAAGTGCTAACCGCACAGATCAAGAAAATAGTCGTATTGCTATGTCAGAATTGCGTTCTTTAGTGAGTGGCAATGTAGGAGATAGGCTTAGAATGCAACGAGTTCGTGCACATTAAACACATCAACAGCAAGCTAGACATAATGAAACTAAGCGAATCCGCAGACGCAGTGCTCCTGTGATTCTTGAACGAGCTGCATTCCACAATGATCCGGCAATTGATTATTGTGCCGACAAATCAGTAAAAATTGGGGATATGAAAACAATTTGTAAATATTGTAAGGCGTTAAAGTACACTGGTAAATCTACTGGATTATGTTGCGCTGTAGGCAAAGTAAAATTGCCACAATTGGTCCCACCACCAGATCCTTTACGCTCCTTAGTTTCTGGGATTGGAAATGATTCGAAGCACTTCTTGACCAACATTCAGAAATATAACAACTTTGTTCAGATGCCATCATTTGGTGCTACACATATTATACAAGCCAATTTCATGCCCACTTTTAAGGTATTATATAAAAATATTCAAGTTTGTATTCAAATATATATATAGGAAATAATTAATGGCCAAATTTTGAAAAATCACAGATACAAGGACAATTTTATCACTTACTGGGAACTCTGATACCACTACCTGATGCAGATCATCAATTTTTACAAATTTATTTTATGGGCAATTCAGATGCGGAAATTAATATTCGTTGTGCTCACAAACCAACAGTAAAGAGAACCATTGTCCAACAATTACAAATGTTTCTTCATCAGAATAACAATTTAGTAAACATGATCAAAATAGCATTGGATCGGATGCCATCTGATAGCCATAATACTGGAAGACTGGCTGTGAAAAGACTGATGAATAACGTCATTGAGACAACAATCATAAAAGGAAAATACAAAGGAGAGGATGTCTTGATCCCGCGGTCACCAATGATTCCAACGGACACACCATTCGATTTTAAACGCTTACAATTTCCAGTACGTCTGTACGTCCAGTACGCACACTTTTTACCAAAATTATAATACCCTCTGCAAGGGTATAACAACAAGAAAGGAAAGCCAACTTTGAGAGGAACCGAAGTTGATACACCCTTGCAGTTAAGCAGAAGCTTATATTATTATTATATATATCGGATCATATATAGTTGGCCGATCCTTATCAGAATTTCACCATCAAATACATTTTCTATTAAACATGATAGAAACAGTCCCAAGCATCTTTAAAAATAGCACACTTGTGACATTTCCGATCGTTCAGTTATATGGCAGGTATAGGATATATTGTCGGCCGATCCTTATGAAAGATCGGATTTGACTGTCCAAAACTGAATCCGTTGAAAGTCCCATTCTAGCTTCAAAAACAACAAAGTTAAGCCAATTCCGGTTGTTCAGTTATATAGAGCTATAGGATATATTCGGCCGTTATTAATCACTAATATTTTCTAGTTATTCTAAATATTTTGCCGGAAAACTTTCACCCCATGGTACAATGATTAAGGTATCTGCCTGTTAATCGTAAGGTCGTGGGTTCGATTCCAAGCGGAAAAGTCTTTATTATGAGTTGATTTTTGTTTACTTTCATTTTATTTTAATATCGCAGTCTCAAAATAAACTTTTATATTCAATATTTTTTTTTAAATGGGGATTCTTAATAATTGAGATTGTTTTAAACATGCAAATTTGTAGAGGTATATTAGTTAAAGTAAAGTATAAGTTAAAGTATAGTCAGTCACAAAGTACGCGCGATTCCTTGATACCTTAGAGGCGTGCATGTCGGTCCAGTATACAAAAGCAAAAGCAAGAGGTTCGAATCCCAGGGTGAGTAATTATCTAATATATAAAATTCTCGTGTCACAGTTTTCGTTACCATACTCCTCCGAAACGGCTTGACCGATTTTGATGAAATTTTTTGTGCTTATCCGGTATCTATGAGAATCGGCCAACATCTATTTTTCATCCCCCTAAATGTTAGGGGTAGTCCACCCCTAAATTTTTATTTTTATTTTTTAGACAAAATTTTTAATTTCTCTTTTTTCTACAATAATAGTAGGCGCCGGTACGTGATACATTGTTTGACAGCTACTCATTGTTCTCTGCTCAGTTAATTTTATGTGACAAACCGATATTGTGTTTACTGAAAAATTGTGAAAAAAGTTGGAAAAAATTGTAATTTGAAATTTTCTCACTTCTCAAATTTTGCGGGAAATTTTCTCACTTTTATTAATTACAATTTACGATGCCGAGGAGAAGACGGTTTGACTTAGGTCGTCGTAGTCAATTAAATGTGCGAAGAGCTACCTCAAGTGCTAACCGCACAGATCAAGAAAATAGTCGTATTGCTATGTCAGAATTGCGTTCTTTAGTGAGTGGCAATGTAGGAGATAGGCTTAGAATGCAACGAGTTCGTGCACATTAAACACATCAACAGCAAGCTAGACATAATGAAACTAAGCGAATCCGCAGACGCAGTGCTCCTGTGATTCTTGAACGAGCTGCATTCCACAATGATCCGGCAATTGATTATTGTGCCGACAAATCAGTAAAAATTGGGGATATGAAAACAATTTGTAAATATTGTAAGGCGTTAAAGTACACTGGTAAATCTACTGGATTATGTTGCGCTGTAGGCAAAGTAAAATTGCCACAATTGGTCCCACCACCAGATCCTTTACGCTCCTTAGTTTCTGGGATTGGAAATGATTCGAACCACTTCTTGACCAACATTCAGAAATATAACAACTTTGTTCAGATGCCATCATTTGGTGCTACACATATTATACAAGCCAATTTCATGCCCACTTTTAAGGTATTATATAAAAATATTCAAGTTTGTATTCAAATATATATATAGGAAATAATTAATGGCCAAATTTTGAAAAATCACAGATACAAGGACAATTTTATCACTTACTGGGAACTCTGATACCACTACCTGATGCAGATCATCAATTTTTACAAATTTATTTTATGGGCAATTCAGATGCGGAAATTAATATTCGTTGTGCTCACAAACCAACAGTAAAGAGAACCATTGTCCAACAATAACAAATGTTTCTTCATCAGAATAACAATTTAGTAAACATGATCAAAATAGCATTGGATCGGATGCCATCTGATAGCCATAATACTGGAAGACTGGCTGTGAAAAGACTGATGAATAACGTCATTGAGACAACAATCATAAAAGGAAAATACAAAGGAGAGGATGTCTTGATCCCGCGGTCACCAATGATTCCAACGGACACACCATTCGATTTTAAACGCTTACAATTTCCAATACGTCTGGATTTTGCGACGACTATAAATTAATCGGAAGGACAATCATTAGAAGTTTGTGGAATCAACTTGGAGTTTCCCTATTTCGCGGGTGGACAATTAGACGTCGCGTGTTCGGTCGTCGGAAAACCGTCTTCTTTGTTTATTTACGCACCACAAAATAAAACAAAAAATATAGTTTATGAGAAAGCTTTTAATTAATTAACACACTGTATTTTAACAGTACGTGTCTGTGAATATGAAATTTAAATTTTATAAAAAGCCAGTATTTCAGGAAAACTCTTTATAAGTAAGCAACATGATGTATCGAAAATAATAAAATATAGTTTATGAGAAAGCTTTTAATTAATTAACACACTGTATTTTAACAGTACGTGTCTGTGAATATGAAATTTAAATTTTATAAATAGCCAGTATTTCAGGAAAACTCTTTATAAGTAAGCAACATGATGTATCGAAAATAATTATAAAACTTTATGGTTTTATTCAATAAATGAAGTTGAATAAAATAAGAGGGTACTCTTTAATTTTTGGGATTGAAAATGATTAAAATGATAGCTCCGCGAAACTTAATTTTAGCTATCTTCAGTTCTTACTGTATCAGATAATTTTTTTAAGTTTGAAAACTTTTAAGTTTTGTCACAAAAGAAGATTCTGAACGCAACAAAAAAAAAAACAACAGCTGGCAGTACGAAGTCTGCCGGGACAGCTAGTTAAATATAGTTTTCAATATTAATAGTGTAATGTTACTTAACATATTAATTTAGTTTACAACATAAATTTACAAGAATTTTTAAGGAATACATCGGAAAAGTCGGGGCCAGGAATTTAAGTACTGCTGGGCTCAGAATCCGCCCGGATTTCGAATCCGGATTCCGGCGTGAAAATTGTCTCGAAATCTCCCCTGATTCAGACTCTTGAATTTCAGATCGGAATCAGGCCCGAAAAGAAAGCACGATTCCGCGCAGAAAATCGTGGCTAAATCAGATCGCATTCATGACTCAAAATCAAAGAAAAAAAATTTCCCCTTAGAATCTCCTAATTTAAATTGATCAATTGATAATCATTATTTTTAATGTATTCCTAAAAAATGTATGTTAATTTATGTTGTAAACTTTTCATTACACCGGCCGACACCTGCTCCATAACCTTTAGGCTTCCCTGAACCAAAGTACACAACAAACATAGGTTCTATCACCCACAGTTTGCGCGGTACACTTAAGAGAAGAAATTGATCAAATTTTACCTTTTTTATTTATATCATATCACTGTGGACGGAAGTCCACGAGGTGACGACCTGCATGCCTAGGCGTGCGCGAGAAAACTCTATATATAGCCGAAGAATTAAAAATTTTCTGTAGTCAACCGATCTAAATGAATGATATACCAATCGAAAGGTATTGTTTCAATTAGATAATTTTTGTCGAAACATATTCCAAAAGTTATTTGGTTTGGGAGAAATTAGGGTGAAAGTAAAAAAATTTTTAAACACTAAAGTGGGGCTGGTGGACACATTTTAGTCCCCAGATAGAATATTTTTATATATTCGCATTCTAGAGCTAGAGAAATACGCGTCGATTGGTACCTCAATCGACCCGATCCGACATTTCATTCAGAAGTTATTCGAAAAATTCAATTTTTTCTTCTTCCTCAAAATGAAGCCAGTTGTCGGTTTGTCGGTTTGTCTGTTTGCACTATCTTTTTCTTTAAAATCCTGAAAAAAATTGGAAAATGTTTGTTACTATCATATGAGCAACTATTGTTCTACAACTATTGTTTTTTAAATACCTTAAGCTAACGTCAAAAAATTAAAAAAACGTTGTTAATTAAAAAATTCATAACTTTATAATTAAGAAGAGATATTAAAAAGAGCTTTACACCGTTGAAAGGGTTTTTTTTAAATATCTAATTCACTTTCTTTGAGACCAAACGTCTATATAGTACACAAAAAAAAATACACTGAAAATAAACTTTTTTTTTAAGAAAAAAAATTATTTTTCAAAATTTGCTCGATTGATCCTTTTTATATTGCACGTGGAGATAGCTTTTGAGATGACGCAACTTTTAATATATCGCTCATATCTGGCAAAATCCGTTAAATCAAGTAAAGTCCTGTAAGTGCAGCTACCAATTTTGTGCAGCCTCCTGTGAAGCTTGCATTTACTTATACATGTGTGTGTATTTGATTGGCATCTTTGCTTTTTGGAGTCTGCATATATTTGGTCTATACCCTAAAAAATATGGAGTATATCTTTTCAGCTTTTAGTTTATTTATTAAAAAAAAAATAAAATCCAAATAAAAAAAAGGCTTTAAAAGTAAAATAGAAACATTGGCTCAACTAGGACTAGAACTTCTTTGCTTAATGGCAAATTTTGATGAAATTCTGCTTTGTGTTTCAATGTCTTATGTCTTAATGAGAAGACTTACAAATCCAAAATTTTACGAGCATATGCCCCCACTGAGCATATAATGCATATAAATATAACTCTGCTTTACTTAAAATACAGCCACCATCGTTTTTGGTCCAAATCATGGATTAAAAGCTAAAATACTTTTCCAATATTTATTATTTTATATCGCACACCCAAAATAAATTGTTACATTTAAAAATTGGTTTAACTAGTAAAACTGTTTTTATGCAATTTTGTACACCTAAATAAAATTATCGTCACTAAAATTGATATCAGATATTTTGGGTTTCGCATGCAGGTTCGTCACCGGTACTTTACCTCGTCAAGAGGTTTTTTTATATGATTTCTCTTTATCACACTAGATAAGATTTGTCATAAAATTTGCTTATTAGATTTGCATAAAAAATCGGTGTTTATTTCTATTCACTTAAAAAAAAAATAAAAACAATAAAATATTGCAATTCATAGATCCGTATCGCTTCGCGTGTGCAGTGATATATTTGGAGGTAAAATAATTATTTTATAAATTTTTCTTCCAAACATAGCCCTGCTCTTTTTCTTTTTTTTTTTTCCTTTTTTCTTTTTTCTTTTCTAACTTGCACTAACTGCTCTCTTCAATCTTCCCCTTTCGTTTCCCTGGTACAGTGGTACAAGGTTCATCAGTATTATTAATAAATTAATTATTGAAATTTTAATAATTTTTAATAAATTAATTATTTAAAATCTTAATAATTATGGAATTTAAATTGGTCTGTTCATTGAAGTCTTGTAATAAGACAATCTCGTCTACCCAGCCTACCATCCATTGCTGGCTCTGTGAAAACGTTTTACACGCTAAGTGTGCCGGGTTCACGGCCTCAGTTTCGGATGCAATCTCGCGTAGGTCTGGTCTCCACTTTTGCTGTGACGGTTGTCGTGCTGTTCAGGACGAAATGAGATCGTTCATGAGGCAGACTAAAAGCGGCTTCAAGGAGTAGATTAGTGGTTTTCGAAAAATCAATGACCAACTTTGCGAAGGGGAGGAGGAGTGCTAAACTAGGGTATTGCCGAGTATTTAATACTAACAGCAATGAGGACACCACCACCAAAAGAAGGCCTATCCAATCGAAACACAGTGTAGTTTGGAACAAAAATTTCATAATCAGAGACAGAGGAATTAAGCCAGGTTTCAGTAAGTGCAATAGCATCAAATTCAAAAGAAGCACTCCTAGTAATACTCCCAGAATACTTCGAACGTTTTGGTAGCAGCAAGAAAAAACATTATTACTCAGTTTTTTGGAGCTGAATCGGCAAAGTTGTGATTCAGAGGGTCTTTAGCTAAAAATTCGTGAATAATACTGTGCTCGGGCCAGGCTGACGGATCAAGTGCTTTTTCAAAGTAGGATTCAGGAATTACAATTTTGAAAGAGGATATGCTACGCTTATGTTTAAAATTAAACTTAAAGACCGCTATATCATTAGGAGCTACCTTAAGATGTTTTAAGAGGTGACTCCTGACATCATCCACAGTGGCATCCGGCATGAGGCGGGATACAAATATGGCTTTACGAGGTGCAACAGCTCTCAGCGAAAGCCCAGAGGATTTTAACTCAGGCGCCACACCAGTGAGAGGCCTAGGTGACGGAGCAACAGGAACCTGGAGGCTTTCCAACGATGGAGGATCCAGGACAATAGGTGGAACAAGACTCATTGACGATTCCATTGGCAGACTTGGTGAATGGATCACTTCCACAGGAACAACAGAAGGCGATGAAGTATTAGGAGTTAAGAATTTATCCGAATGAATCACACGAGAAGCAGGAGTGCCCAATAGATTGACCGCCGTCGGGTTATTATTCGGAATTTTTCTCCTTGGAGATTCACTTAGTAACTTGAGACCAAGAAATTGGGTCTCAAGTGTAAGGAATTGCTCATTGAGTGCAGCAAACTGCTTACGGACATCAAGAAAACCGTTTCTCGTCTGCTTCATGAAGGTCCGCATCTCAGACTCAATTTCTCTGCAGGCAATACAAGACCATGTCAGACCAATATTCTTAGTGATGAGATCGCTTATCCGTCCATTGTGCCCACCACCAGCACATTTAATATGTGAGCAGTTGTTGCAAAGCCAGCAGGACAGAAACGAATCTCCAGTGATGGATCCTCCAAACTCGCATTTCTTAGCAGTGCAAATTAGACTCATTATTGACTGAGATTTGTCCACTGTAGTGAGAGAGAGAATGGTAGAGTTCAAAGAGTTCAGTTGTAGAGAGGCACGTTCGGAGCAGGCACGTCGAAGAGAATATGTAACAAAAGAGATACGAATGTGACGAATAACCGCTTCAGAGTAACAATGATATAACGGGATTACTCGATCGGAGAATATATATGTAGATATATGTAGGTAATAAGATGAGAGCAATCGCAAAAAACACGTCGGGATACGGCAAAGTCAGACGAAAGACGATGGCCGATCTCTTTGCACAGTTTTTTCAAACTACGTATTCACCTAGCAGCAGATCAGCTCAGCCTTACACTTATGATATCTAATCAGCCAATTTTATATTTCGCCCATCTTTCAACCAAAGTGGTGTGTTATCGGATCTTCTTAAGGTCAAGCCTGTGTATTCGCCAGGCCCTGATGGAGTACCAGGTGTGTTCTGAAGAACTGGCAGCAATTCCAAAGCCCTTTGAAAAACTTATCACTCCACATTTGCAACACCTATGTAGTTCAATAATAACTCCGTGCCAGCATGGCTTCATGAAGCGCCGCTCCACCACTACCAACTTATTGGAGCTAACATCTTTTATCACGGATAGCTTCCGGAATGGCTTACAAACAGACGTCATTTACACTGACTTCAGGAAAGCATTTGACTCTGTTAACCATTCGCATCTTATAAGAAAACTCCGTCTTTTGGGATTGCCAACTGATCTTCTTATGTGGATTTCGAGCTACTAATCTGGGAGAACCCAACGTGTTTTCTTTAAAGATGTTACCTCGCGTTTAGTCCGCGCCACATCGGGGGTGCCCCAAGGAAGCCATCTTGGACCCCTACTTTTAACTCTGTTTATTAACGACTTGCCCCTTGCCTTAACTAATTCACTTGTACTTATGTACGCTGATGACGTTGAGCTATGCCTTCAGTATAAATTCACTAGCGCCCAGTCTAGACTTCAATCCGATTTGGATAAACTTTAAAATTGGTGTTTAGCAAATAACCTAAAGCTTATTGGATCAAAATGTAAACTAATGTCTTTTTACCGATCTAGTCCTCACCAGGCTATGTACTTTCTCTATGGGAACGCCTTAGAACGATTAACTCAGGTTAACGATCTAGGTGTCCTATTAGATTTGAAACTTAAATTTACCGACCATATATCTACCATGGTTAATAAAGCTATGGGTGTGCTTGGTTTTATTAAAAGATGGTCAAAAGAATTTAATGACCCGTACATAACTAAAACGTTATATACATCACTGGTCCGTCCGATTCTTGAGTATGGATCGTGTGTCTGGAGTCCTCAATATGGAGTACACCAAGATCATATTGAATCTGTACAAAAAAACTTCCTCACTTTTGCGCTTAGGGGACTTAATTGGGATGCAAATCTTTACCTCCCCGCTTATCGTAGTAGACTTTTACTAATCAACTTACCATCATTAACAAACCGTAGAACGATGCTGGGTGTCATGTTTCTATACAATCTTATTTATGGAAATATTGACAGCCAGCATTTACTAACACGCGTTAATTTTAACGTTCCTAGTAGAAGGACTAGAAACTTTCGTCCTCTACTCCTCAGCCATTGTAGTTCGCCATATGCCCAACACGATCCGTTCAGGGTATTATGTTCGGACTACAATGGTCTCTACCACATCTTGTCACCTTGCTCTACTAACAACCTTAAATCGCTTATATTAACCGCATTATCTGTGCAACACTCTTCCTCGTGATATCTTTCTCCTACTTCTCGCTTAACTATCTCGGATCTATTCCCGCGATTCGAGCCGTGCGTCACGCGGCAGCGTCCCTCGGTCGGTTGGACGGGAGGTGGGCTGTACGTATGCAGTGGGAACCGCGCTAAAAGTTCTTGAGCTTGTGTTTTTCGGTGCAACCTATGACTATTAAGTAATCCACCTATAGTGATCATTCTGTGAAAATAGTTAGAAGCTATTTTAAAACCAAATGGTAATCACTTCAAACAATATGAACCATTGTTTGTTGAAAAGCATAAAATGCCGTCGATTCTAGAAAGTGAAAATTTATAAGACAAGAGGTTTTTATTAATTTGACGATAGAACAGGCCAACAGCAAAAAAACTCTAAGCATAATTTCACCTGCTCCATAACCTTTAGGCTCCCCTGAACCAAAGTCCAGAACAATCATAGGTTCGTTCTATCACCCACAGTTTCCGCGGTACACCTAAGAGAAGAAATTAATCAAATTTTACCATATGTTTAATTATGTAGGCCGTATAATGGCGATGACCATCATTGTTTCTAGTAAATATCATTTTTGAAATGTATGTGTACCAACTAATCTTTGGAATACTCATACCCTTGCAGAGGGTATTATAATTTTGGTCAAAAGTTTATTTGAAAAGTATTTGACCAAAATATCTTATGTACAAAATTTCATAAGGATCGGCCGACTATATCCTATAGCTGTCATAGAACGATCGGAATTGGCATAACTTTGGTGTTTTTTAAGTTAGAAAAATGGGACTTGGTACAGATTCCATATTGGGCAAAATAATCTTATTTGCCAAGTTTCATAGGGATCGGCGAACTACATCCAATAGCCGTCATATAACTGAACGATCGGAAATGGCTCAACTGCAAGGGTATATCAACTTCGGCCCGAAGTTAGCTTTCCTTTCTTGTCTACAATAATTTTTGGTCTTCTATGATTATTCCCCAAACATTTTCCTATGGAAGATTTTTATTTTCTTCTTGAAATCAGTAGATTATACCATGTTTTAATTTTGGATTTAAGGAAAAACTCATAATAATTTTACTGAATTTATTATCATATAAAAAATACTCTGAAAAAATATTCTTGTTCGGCGTGACTGATTTTTTTTTTGTTTTTCTTGCACGTGCCGAACAAGAATTTTTTTTATATCCAATTTTGTACACCTATATAGCATATTTTCGTCACTAAAATTGATATCGGATATTTTGGGTTTCGCATGCAGGTTCGTCACCGGTACTTTACCTCGTCAAGAGGTTTTTTTATATGATATCAGTTGTTTTTTTTTATATATTGATCTTTAATTATTTAAAATAAAACGCATAATATATAGAAAATATATATGGAAGTAACCTCTGGACAGGCGATTCACACAGTTAGAAATACTTTAATTGTAAGGATAAACATAAAAACTCTTTTTTTTTTAACTCTATAGATTTTGGCATTCAAGAAGGTGGAATAATTAAAAACCTTTCCAAAGACGTAAAGAATTTTTCGATTGCTTCAGTGGCTCTAAAGTTATACGTATTTTTAATTTACAAAGGTTTTGGAATTTGGTTAGTTTAAAAATTTTCATTAAAAATTTGCCCAAAAATATATTTAAAATCCAAAATTGTTTCGTAGTTGTGGGAAACCTAATTGTTTTAACAAATTAACAGATGAGAGGCCTATCCCTCTGAGAGTTCCACTATAAAATAAAATATAAAAAAAACAAGAAAGGAAAGCTAACTTCGGGCGGAGCCGAAATTTATATACCCTTGCAGTTGAGTTGCAGTCACGCATCTTTTATTATTAGATATATAACGGATCGTATATCGAATTATTTTGTCTACCGAGGAACCCATTGAAAATCCCATCCTTCTAACTTGAAAAACAATGAAGTTATGGCATTTCCGATCAATCAGTTATATGGCAGCTATAGGATATAGTCGACCGATCCCGGCCGTTCCGACTTATATACTGCCTGCAAAGGAAAGAAGGGTGTGTGCAAAGTTTCAACTCGATAGCTTCAAAACTGAGAGTCTAGTTTGCGTAGAAACAGACGGAGGTGATCCTGATCGAGAATATATATACTTTATAGGGTCGGAGATGTCTCCTTCACTGCGTTGCACACTTTTGACCAAAATTATAATACCCTCTGCAAGGGTATAAAAACAAAGTTATGGCATATCCGATCAATCATATAATAAACATATAAACATATATCTAAAATAAATGAGCAAAGATAAAAAATTAAAAAAACTGGAAATTACGTTTCTCCATTTTTTCTACTTAAACCAATTGTTGAATGTTACAATTTATTTTGGGTGTGCGATATAAAATAATAAATATTGGAAAAGTATTTTAGCTTTTAATCCATGATTTGGACCAAAAACGGTGGTGGCTGTATTTTAAGTAAAGCAGAGTTATATTTATATGCATTATATGCTCAGTGGGGGCATATGCTCGTAAAATTTTGGATTTGCAAGTCTTCTCATTAAGACATAAGACATTGAAACACAAAGCAGAATTTCATCGAAATTTGCCATTAAGCAAAGAAGTTCTAGTCCTAGTTGAGCCAATGTTTCTATTTTACTTTTAAAGCCTTTTTTTTATTTGGATTTTATTTTTTTTTTAATAAATAAACTAAAAGCTGAAAAGATATACTCCATATTTTTTAGGGTATAGACCAAATATATGCAGACTCCAAAAAGCAAAGATGCCAATCAAATACACACACATGTATAAGTAAATGCAAGCTTCACAGGAGGCTGCACAAAATTGGTAGCTGCACTTACAGGACTTTACTTGATTTAACGGATTTTGCCAGATATGAGCGATATATTAAAAGTTGCGTCATCTCAAAAGCTATCTCCACGTGCAATATAAAAAGGATCAATCGAGCAAATTTTGAAAAATAATATTTTTTCTTAAAAAAAAAGTTTATTTTCAGTGTATTTTTTTTTGTGTACTATATAGACGTTTGGTCTCAAAGAAAGTGAATTAGATATTTAAAAAAAACCCTTTCAAAGGTGTAAAGCTCTTTTTAATATCTCTTCTTAATTATAAAGTTATGAATTTTTTAATTAACAACGTTTTTTTAATTTTTTGACGTTAGCTTAAGGTATTTCAAAAACAATAGTCGTAGAACAATAGTTGCTCATATGATAGTAACAAACATTTTCCAATTTTTTTCAGGATTGTTAAGAAAAAAATAGTGCAAACAGACAAACCGACAAACCGACGCAAACTGGCTTCATTTTGAAGATGAAGAAAAAGTCGAATTTTTCGAATAACTTCTGAATGAAATATCCGATCGGGTCGATTGAGGTTCCAATCGACGCGTATTTAGCTCTGGAATGTGAATATATAAAATATAATATTCTATCTGGGGACTATAATGTGTCCCACAGCCCCACTTTAGTGATTAAAAATTTTTTTACTTTCACCCAAATTTCTCCCAAACCAAATAACTTTTGGAATATTTTTCAACAAAAATTATCTAATTGAAACCATACCTTTCGATTGGTATAAAAAATTTTTAATTCTTCGGCTAGAGTATCCTCGCGCACGCCAAGGCATGCAGGCTGTCACCTCGGCTGTCACCTGTGGACTTCCGTCCACAGTGATAGGTGGTTAAACAATATTTTCGTCAATTAAATTGGAGTTTTTAATCTCATATTTTCAAAAAGTCATGGCTATCTACAATTTCTATAAAGCTTTACTAAACAAGCTGAACCTGCAATAGATACGTTTTAAAAATAGAAACAGTTCTAGATAGCCATTACAAGTTCATATTCCAACGGCGGGAATATGTCGGGTCAAGCAGCCGCCGGAAAAAGGGTTGGCCGGCCATAATTTATTGAATTCGTGACGTCACTTTCCATTATATTTATGTTTGGGACGCCCGCTCTCGTGCATTTTATCGGCCACCTGCATCTGCCGTCATGCGCTATCGTTGTCTCGCTCTCTCGCGGGGCCTCTCGGTCGCTCAGTAGTTTCAAGCATTGAGACGCGCTCCCGCTTCTTTTTATATAAATTCGGTCTTCAACCCTACCCAGATCCCACACTTGAATATTTAAATCAAATCAATTAAATAAATTGTATTCATACACAGAAATCGAACAGAGCTTGTTTTTATTAAGGCCAAATCTAGGAACATTAAATAAGTGAACAACACCCTTGCAGAGGGTATTATAATTTTGATCTCCGACCCTATAAAAGATATATATTCTTGATCAGGATCACCTCCTGAGTCGACATAAGCATATCCGTCTGTCTGTTTCTACGCAAACTAGTCTCTCAGTTTTAAAGCTATCGAGTTGAAACTTTGCACACATGCTGCTTTTGTTTGCAGCCGGGATCCGAAGACTATATCCTATACCTGCCGTATAACTGATAGATCAGAAATGCTATCACTTTGGATTTTTTTTATGTTATATTTGTCCAAAATATCTTATGCACGAAATTTCATAAGGATCGGCCGACTATACCCTATAGCTGCCAAAGATCAATCGGAAATGACATCGGAATCTTCGGAACCTTGCTGTTTTTTAAGTTAGAAAGATTCCATGTTGGGTAAAAATATATGATTTACCAAATATCCTATAGCTGCCATATAACTGAACGATCCGAAATGGCACAACATTGCTTTAAAAAAGCAAGGATATTTAAAGATGCTTTATAGGTTATTTTGTTTTTACTAATTTCACATCCTTATCAAACTTGAGTAAAGCCGGATATTTTAAGCTCCGAAGTCTGAAGAAGTAAAATCACAAGAGTTTGTTGACATTGAATTTCTTTGCATTTAAATAACTTTGTCCGATCGCTTCGACGCTTGCGGGCCGTGGAAATATCCGTCCGCTTTAACAAATCCGCCTTGGTATACAAGGTACCTCATAAATTTATAGAACATTATGAGTAGACTTTTAAATAAACATAGATTATCTGGCTGTACAGTGAGTTATTCAAAATACTCAGTAGCTGAGTATTCGCCGCTACCGGATTCAGTTTACTTAAGATCCGAAGCAGTTTTATAACTTTGTAAACCCTAAGCGCAAACATGTATCTTTTCCTCCTCTGCTTACGTTTAAGAACTCATATGCGAACCCTGATCAGGCAATGGCCGATCTCTTTGCACAGTTTTTTTAAACAACGTATTCATTTAGCAGCAGTTCAGGTCAGCCTTACCCTCATAATATATTCAAACAGCCAACCTTATATTTTCCCCATCCTTCGATCAAAGTAATGTGTTATCGGATCTTCCTAAGGTCAAAAGAAAGGTCCTAAGGTCCTAAGGAATCTTTCATTATTTCGCTGCATAAAAAAGAGAAAAAATCCGATGCATCAGAGGCATCTCTAATTGTCAGCAATTGAAAAGCTTTTTGAAAAACATCACTCCACATCTCCGTGCCAGCACGGCTTTATGAAGCGCCGCGCCGATGTTTTATCACGGATGGGTTCCGGAATGGCTTACAAACATACGTCATTTTCACTGACTTCACTAAAGCATTTGACTCTGATAACCATTCGCTTCTTATAAGTAAACTCAGTCTTTTGGGAATCCAAACTGATCTTTTTATGTGGATTTCGAGCTACTTATCAGGGATAACCCAAAGTGCCTTCTTAAAAGTTATTACCTCGCGTGTAGTCCGCGCCACATCTGGGGTGCCCCAAGGAATCCATCTTGGACCCTTACTTTTTACACTGTTTGTTAACGACTTGCCCCTTGCCTTAACTAATTCACTTGTACTTATGTACGCTGATGACATTAAGCTTTTTCGTTAGTATAAATTCACTAGCGCCCATTCTAGACTTCAATCCATTTTGAATATATTTCAAAATTGGTGTTGAATTTAATGACCCGTACATAACTAAAACGTTATATACATCACTGGTCCGTCCTATTCTTGAGTACGGATCGTGTGTCTGGAGTCCTCAATATGGAGTACACCAAGATCACATGGAACCTGTACAAAAAAACTTCCTCACTTTTGCTTAGGGGACTTAATTGGGATGCAAATCTTTACCTCCCCGCTTATCGTAGTAGACTTTTACTAATCAACTTACCATCATTAACAAACCGTAGAACGATGCTGGGTGTCATGTTTCTATACAATCTTATTTATGGAAATATTGACAGCCAATTAAAGTATTTCTAACTGTGTGAATCGCCTGTCCAGAAGTTTCTTCCATATATATTTTCTATATATTATGCGTTTTATTTTAAATAATTGAAGATCAATATATAAAAAAAAAACAACTGATATCATATAAAAAAACCTCTTGACGAGGAAAAGTACCGGTGACGAACCTGCATGCGAAACCCAAAATATCTGATATCAATTTTAGTGACGAAAATATGCTATATAGGTGTGCAAAATTGGATATAAAAAATATTCTTGTTCGGCACGTGCAAGAAAAACAAAAAAAAATCAGTATTTCTTTACTTTTGCTATTAGGGGACTTAATGGGGATGCAAATCTTCACCTCCCCTCTTATCATAATACACTTTTATTAATCAACTTGCCATCATTAACAAACCGTAGAACGATGCTGGGTGTCATGTTTCTATATAATCTTATTTATGGAAATGTAGACAGCCAGAATTTACTAACACGCGTTAATTTTAACGTTCCTAGTAGAAGGACTAGAAACTTTCGTCCTCTACTCCTCAGCCATTGTAGTTCGACATGTACCCAACACGATCCGTTCAGGGTATTATGGTCTCTACCACATCTTGTCACTTTGCTCCACTTATAATCTTAAATCGCTTATATTAAACGCATTGTGCCACACTCTTCCTCGTGATATCTTTCTCCTACTCCTCGCTTAAACTATCTCGGATCTATTCCCGCGATTCGAGCCGTACGTTACGCGGCAGCGTCCCTCGGTCGGTTGGACGGGAGGTGGGCTGTACGTATGCAGTGGGAACCGCGCTAAAAGTTCTTAAGCTTGTGTTTTTCGGTGCAACCTATGACTATTAAGTAATCCACCTATAGTGATCATTCTGTGAAAATAGTTAGAAGCTATTTTAAAACCAAATGGTAATCACTTCAAACAATATGAACCATTGTTTGTTGAAAAGCATAAAATGCCGTCGATTCTAGAAAGTGAAAATTTATAAGACAAGAGGTTTTTATTAATTTGACGATAGAACAGGCCAACAGCAAAAAAACTCTACGCATAATTTCACCTGCTCCATAACCTTTAGGCTCCCCTGAACCAAAGTCCAGAACAATCATAGGTTCGTTCTATCACCCACAGTT